>NW_028186346.1:3697339-3761793 GCF_003343005.1 Rhea americana | reverse complement strand
TTTATTGAGCTTTTGTGTGTGTATGTGTGTGTGTGTGAAAATGAAGCACATTCTGGTACTTTTTACTGGGTGCTCCAAGCATTTTAAAATAAGTGATTAAGAGTTACAAAGTTGCCCGAAGTATGCACACATGGAAAAAATGAAAATCATGAAAAATCAGAAACATAATTTTTTAAAAAATGAATGAAGTCTACTGAGGTGAATGATGTTCTGAGGCATAGAATAGAGTAAATTGTGAAGTGAATGATTATAATTTACTTGCAAGGAGAGAAACTAGCCAAACTGTCATAATCAGTCATGTAATTGCAAGTGTTTAAGGTGTAATAAATAAATATTTTCTTCCCTGGTGAATACCTCCCCACAAATCTGATGGATATGTTGGTGTTTTCCACAACTAAAATGAACAAAAGACCCGTGAGGAAACAACTGTGACCTAATTAATAGCTGTGTGTGTTTGTTAGCTGTCCAAAGGTGTTTCTGTGGGTTTTGATTCATTAACTACCATTAACATGTTATGCACAGAATGCTCTTTCCATTAAGATGTTTTCTTAGTTGATCTTTAATATCATACAGTTGTGATGAAAAGTAAATGTTTCTGTTTACTTTTTTGCTAAAAAAGCATTTGAGCAAAGCATGGAACTTAGAAATCATCTTTATCTCCAAACTGTTTGGTGTCTTTTTACCAATGGTATAGCTATTCTGTTGCATTTTTAGAATCAGTATACTAGTTTTAACTTTATGTTGCTTCAGCTTATGCCCTACTAAGAGTTCTGCTTTCCTAAAAGGCCATTTATTTTCATGTGTTGTCTAGTGCAGTCTTTTTGGAATGATWTAATGACCTCTTTAGAATATGTTGCTTCATTTTTGATCTTAAGACTTCTGTAATTTTGGGGGACAAGGGAGGGCAAGAAGAGTAATGCAGAAAAAAGGAGGAAACTGACACACATGACCTCTTAAGAAATCTGTTTTCTTGACATTCTTATTCAGAGTAATTGATTCTGTTTCCATACAAACTGAAAATATTATAGTATATTAAGAATGAGCAGAGTTATGGCAGGTGTACTTTTGTTGTACTTTTATTATTGTTATTACTTTGTTTACTCAGGCATGCAGTTTCTAGTGGAGATAGAACAAAATTTTGAAAGAATAATGAAAGTGTGCATTAAAAATCTAATGAACAGGAATGTCCCTCTGGAACAACTAACAAATAAATGATTGCCATTAACAATAAAAATAACATTCATTGAAGACTAATTATTTACTTAAATATTAGGAAATTTGAAAAAACTTGGGTAAAGAAGGCTTTCTGTTTTAAAATTTTATCTCAAAAATATATTTTAATAATATACAAGTTTAACTTGTTACACATTCTTTTTTAGAGTAAAAATGCAAAAACTGAAGTGCATTGTTATTTCATTACCCACTGTTCTTAGAACTTTTGATTTTGTTTCCTATGTAACTGAGACCTCTAGATGCAGTAATGCCTTCATGTATAAGCCATCTCAAGTCCCCATTGTTTGCTATCAGGGTAAGMTTGATAGAAAAAATGGGTGAAGAAAAGCAAAAAGGGAACCTGACAGTTGGAATATTGACAACTGTCTTCTGACAAACCGTGAAGTTGTTCTTCAAGYAAATTTTGATCAAAATTGCTCAACTCTCTTGTCTCAATCGCAGAAATCCAAGCTTTACCCTTGAACAAGTCACATAATCTGAACGTAAGATAGAGTGGAGCTTTGCTTGCTTGYTTGTTTGTTTGTTTTGGACTGGTAGGGACCTCAGGAGATCTGTAGTCCAAAGCCCTGCTCAAAGTATGGTCAGCACTGATTTCAGACTAGGCTGCTCAGGGCTTTGTCTACTTCGATCTTGAAATCTCCAAGGATGGAGATTCCGCGGCTTCTCTGGGCAACTTGCCCCAGTGCTTAATTACCCCTGCCGTGAATTTTTTTTTCATTATATCCAGTTGGAAGCTCCCTTCAGTTTATGGTAATTGTTTCTTGTTTTCCCAATGTATACCTCACTAAAGAGCCTGGGTCCATCTCCTCAGTAACCTCCTTGTAAGCATGGGAAGGCTGCTCTTAGGTATTCCAAAGCCATCTCTTCTCCGAGGTGAGGAAGCCCTGCTCCCTCAGTCTCTCCTCCTGGAATAAATCCCCTGAGCTCCCTRGTCAGTCTGTGCTGGACTTCGTCCAGTTTGCCCTGGTCTTTCTTGTCAAGGGGGGCCCAAAACTGGACAGTGTATTTCAGAGTTGGTCTAATGAGCACTGACTAAAGCACTTCCCTAGATCTGCTGGTTATACCTCCTGCTGATACAGCCCAAGATACTTTTATGCTTTCTCGCTGCCATGGAGTGAGTTTGACTCATAATTAGCCAAATGTCCACTAAAACCCCAGCTCCTTTTCAGCAGAGGTACTGCCCACACAGTTACACCTCAGCTAGTACTGGTGCAGGGGGCTAGTGCGTCCCAGATGCAGGATTTCRTATGTGTCCATGCTGAATTTCATGAAGTTCCTGTTGGCTCATTCCTTTAGCTTGTCTAGATCCCTTTGAATGTCAGTCCTGCCTTGAGTGTATTGACTGCAATCCTCAGTTTGGTGTTGTCCACAAACTTTTGATTTAGTTCAATTTAATTGCTTATTAGGCTAGAACTTTCCACAAAGAAAATGCTCACCTTTAGGGTTAATTCAAACACTAGAAGAAAAAAAAGATAGACCAAAAAATAATTTTGAGGAAGTCATGAGAAAATGTCAAGTTGAATGAGTATGGAAATAGGAACTGAACGTGAACTGTTGCATGTCTGCTCACACCCATTGTAATAACTGGTTCTATTTTTGAAGAAAAGAAGAGCCTACTGGAAGAGGGGAAAAAGGGAAGAACAGAATACATTTTATACAACTGTAGACAAATCTGGCCTCAGGAGTTGTTTTAAATCTCGTTTGTTCCATTCCCCAAATCATAGCTCTGGTTTCATAATCCAGGTCACACCTTAAGAGTATTTCCATTATATCTATCTTAGTGATAAATACTTTTTATCAGAACTTCAAACACTTAAAATCATTGAGGGAAGAGCTGTATTGTGTAATGTGATACTCTCTAACCCAATCACCTCAATGAGTAATACTACATTGCACTTGCATAGGATCTTTCATCTGGAAATTGTAATGCTCTTTGCAAACATTAATTAATTAAACTTCAAACACCTGAGTGAGATAGAGAAGTATCCATACAATCTTTGGAACCAGAGTTGGAAAGACTTGTTTAGTCAGGCCATCAAATAATACTACCATAAAATTATAATCCAGTGCTTTTCAAACTTTTTTTTCCCTACATTACTTCAGACACTCATAGGACACCTTTTCATTTCCTTTTCTTCATTTATTTGAGAACCCAAGTTTTAACTCCTCCTGTCAGGTGCTTGCAGTATCTGTTCTAGCTATTTGGCACAGGCAGCCACTCTACTCCCTGGTAAAGTGTGATGACGGCAGAAACATTGCTATTGCCTCTTTCCTGACCGCAGCCTAGAGTGAGTGTCCATCCTGGGCAAAGCTTAATTCATGCTTGCTCCACTAGCCTCTCATCCCACATAACTTCCCCACAACTGTGGTGTGGCAGCAGCTCTTTCCCTGTCTTTTCCTCACCTTAGAGGGTGAGAGCCTTTTACCTAAGTCACCTCTGCAGCTCACCAAACTGAGCCAGGAGCAGCCTAGGGCAGCCAAGAGGCACCACTCCCAAGGCTTCCAGTGGAATCTCAGAAAATCCCCACCATCCGTTCCTCTTCCTCCTATCTAATTTCTTCTGCAGGTTGAGAAACCCTTCTTTATAAACCTTACTTTTACAAAGGAGAAAACAAAAGCATACAGAAATTGAGGCGTAGTGAATCAGTAGTAAATTAAGTATAGAATCATAGAATCAGTAAGGTTGGAAGGGACCTCTGGAGATCATCTAGTCCAACCTCCCTGCTCAGCAGGGTCACCTAGAGCACATTAGAGAGGGTTGCATCCAGGCAGGCCTTGAAGATCTCCGGAGAAAGAGACTCCACAACCTCTCTGGACAACCTGTGCCAGAGCTCCGTCACTCTCACAGGGAAGAAATTCCCCCTCACGGTCAGGCGGAACTTCCTGTGCTTCAATTTCTGCCCATTGCCTCTTGTCCTGTCACACGGGACAACTGAAAAGAGTTGCCCCTTTTCAATATATGAATTTTAGAAGAGCCTGATGTTCTAAATGCTATGCCATGCTATTTTTCTGTAGAAAATCTGTAGACTAGTCAAGATCTGTGCATTATCCAGTGACAAAGATGTCTCTCCCTAGAGACTTTTCGTATTGGTGCAATGCCCCTTTGAAATAGAAGCTCTGTGTAAACAGGACTTGATCTTGTAATTCAAAACTGTCATTCAAATAAGATGTTTTTCTTGAAGAGAAACATGGGAAGAGGTTTGATTTACAGGAAAACCTGTTATGGTTACGTCCTGAAATGTCTAATATTCAGGTTAACAATGCAATGTACTCCACAGTCATACCAAGAGTTCAAAACATAACTGGCCATTTTTCTGTTGAAACTGAGTTTGCTCCCCTTTCTTTATCAGAAGTATTACATCACATTGACTTCAGCTCCGTCTGTAAGTATCAAACATAGGTGCCAAAAAAGGTATCTTCTTCCTTTTCCGTTTCCCTTTTAAAGCCAGAGAGCTTATCAAAGTATTAGAATTGAGACTGATTCGGGGGGGGGGGGAAACAACTATATTCTGTGTCACTGTGTCACTGAGCTAGCAGTCAGGGCTGAGACAGTTCTGTTAATGGACACCTGGGGACATGGTGATGATGGCTTTGGGATGAAAACAGTCTTCCAGGAAGTCTCCATTTTCCCTCTGTCTGAGGAGGTCTGGACACAACACTCCACATTCCCAGGAAAATGCTGTGCCCACCAGGCTATACAGGGCAGTCAGGCTAAGGTCACTCTCTACCCTTCCTTTTGAAGCATTGTGCTGCCAGAAATGCAAGAGTCATGATGGAGTCAGAGGGAGAATAAAAATGAGGGAGTCTGGATCTACAGCCCAACGGGAAACAGAGCTCTTGAATTTGTGGATGAGCGCTGACTGCCCTGCTGATACCTTCACATAAGCTTTTACATCAGTGGCCCAGCTTTAGATGGAGAAGTGGAAAATGTAGGAAGGTAGTGGTGTTACCCTAAAAGTAGTAGTATTGGGTTAAAGCCATTAATGCTGTGGTCTGTTGGCTCTTCTTTCAATGGCATTTTTGCTGCCTATTTAAATACTACTGCTGGAAAATGTGTTTTACAGTAAAACTTACACAATCCCCTAAAGAGAATGTCTAAGTTGTAAGATGTCACAGAAATATGCAGTCCTAGTTACAAAACAGTCCTTTGTGAACACTGTGCATACTTCCCGGAGAGCTGACTTCTTTAGCTTAAGCATGTGCATGTAGGACTGCGCCTTTGGTGGAGAACTACCTGCTTTCATATACAGGTCCTCACATGCAAAATATGTCTAGGACAAGTCAGCTGGAAAAAGCCATAGATTTTTCCTGGAGCCCAGGATGATCTGGAAAAGTGTGCAACTTGCTGAAAAGTAGAAGCCTTTGAGCTGCATTCAGAGYTCTTGTTTAGTCTCTTAAAGTTCAAAGATGGGAAGAACTGCAAGGGCATAGAATGGGTGTTATTTATTGTTTACCACAGAAGCGGAAAGCATTCTTGACCTTATATTAACTCAGAATCCTAAGTGTGATTAATTATTAGCTGATATTCCACTTTTGCTGTTGAAATCTGTTAAAAGAATATAAAGGGAACTTGGTGGATTATAGCAGCTGAGTGAAAGCCAAATTTTCAAAACTAGGGATCAGATCCCTAAATTTATTTAGGCACCTAATTCTTCACTGAAATCTTGAAGTAGCTTGTGGATCTGGATTCAGTTGTCCATAGAGAAGTTGCAGCATTCATATTTGTGCACCTACCCATATTATTCTAAAGAAACAAATACTAGTAACTCCTTTTTTGACTGAGCCTCTGCCTTGAAAATACTGACTAGTGAATATTAGATGAAAATGATTTTTTATGCAAGCTAAGAAAAATCCCAGCTGTGCTGTGAGACCAAAATCTGTTGGATAAAAAAAGCATCAAGACTGAAATATAAAGGATAGTTGTAGAAAGAGAGGACCTGCATGGAGCAAAAGATTGAAGTTCATGGTGATAGCTTATACTGTGGAGGTGAAAGAATACTCAGTCTCAGGGTACTTCAGTATCAGTATCCCATAAAAACATTGCTTGTATATACGTGTTTTGTAAGATGACTGGTAAGTTGTCTGGATGTCCAGATTTTCAGGGTCCAGAAGATCAAATACAAAAACTTAGGAAAGATCTCAACACTAACTGTAGGGGCTGATCAGAAGTATTTCAAGGAGGCTCATTAGAGTTTTAATGCAGTTCCACCAGAAAATGGATGTGATTACCAGCCTACCTGCTTGGCTCCTACCTCTGTTGAAGCCCATCTGGCTGATGGAGAGGCAAGGGCTTGAGAACCTTTAGGTTCCTCTTTTCATTTGATGACCAAAGACTTTCAGAGTTTCTGGAAGAGCTGAATATTAGCAAGTGATTTTTTAGAAGTGATTGGTTTTGTTTTGAATCTGAACAATGCCAAGTTCCACAGTGCCCAGATCTTTTGAAATCCTCTGTTCAGCAACCCACAAGGGAGAAACAGATCCCCCAGTGTTCTTTCTTGGGATTTAATAGTTCAGCTTAACAAATATTAGCAGTGAAGGTGTTGTTTTCAAAGCTAAGTAATTTATGTATTTTTACCATTAAGAGAGGATGTTATATTGATGTTCAGGCCAGGTTTTTGCTGTGTGCCACAATCAGGTATCTGAGCAGGTATTGTCAACTGAAATAAAGTGTGTCAAGCATGGTTCCTCAGTTGTATGTATCACACCTGGTCCAACAGCCCTTAAAATGAGGAAGTTGAAATCTCAAAGAGCTTGAGAAGATACAAAGGTTGTTGATTCTCTTTGCCAGTATTAAACCACACCTCACCAAAAAGTTGGCATCTCTAAGTTCTTAAAAGCTGCTCCCAGTTTCAAGGGGGCCGCCCAACAAGATTCTTCTTTTGTCTAAATAAAACAACTAATTACAGAAGCAGTACTTCTGCTTGGGAGCATTCAGATGAGGAGCTGGATTTGAATTACTGCAGGAGGTCAAGGCAATGCTTGWGGAATCTTGATCTCTCATTCTGTCAGGCATTTCTGTGATGTATTTCCATCAGTATAAGGACAGGGCAATCAGATCATATTCCTTTAAAGGCCGTAGTACGGTATCCACACTGTACTGGTACTACTAGCAAATCTTTGGTGATAGGAGAAGAGTGTTTTTTTGCTTTCTTAGAAGTACAGTATTATTTTAAATGTAAATCAGTGCAGGACATGCTGGTGGCTGATGCTCTGAGTAGAGAATTTCTGTTAAGGTAAAACTTTGTGCATGGCAGCTGAGCCACAAATTCGTTGTCGTAAGAAGCTGATAAAACCAAGAGAGATGCTTAGTCATCTGCAACATTCTTTCTTAACCTTTTGAAAAGTATAATTTCCTGGTAGCTTATCTAACTTCATAAAACCTTCAAAAACTGTATTAAAAAGTGGAATTTCTTAAGCTGAAGTGTATCTTCTGACACTTCAGGTCCATCTTTGAGCTCTTCTTCAATCCACACTGAGAAGTGTGGCTTTACAGTGATGGAAACAGTCATTACTAATTGACCAAGGAAAAGTTTTTTCAGCATGTGCAGCTCTTGGTAGGAAGTGGCACTAGGTCTCTTCGCACTCTCTAAGGGAAAGGTTGAACTTGCACTGGTATAGCCAATGTTTTGAGATGAGGAAATTGAAGAATACAAAAGCCATCTGTAGCGACTGGTTAACAGGCATTTCTTTCTCCAACCTAGGTACARAAGGAGTTAATAGCAAATGATTATCACTAGAGTAAGACTCATTGCAGCATACATAATTTTGATTTTTTCCCCCACAACATTCCAGCCGGCCTACAGTACTGTGCAATCAGATGGAGAAAAAAGAAGGGTAGATTTTTAAATCTCTGTGAGAAAAGTGAAGATAACTGATATATAGAACAACTTACCAGGCAGTGCTGTACGCTCAGTTTTCCATGAATTGTATCAGTTTAAAGAAACCCCGCTAGTTCTGATTGCAGAACAAGAGGATTGAAATTCATGTGTGTATGTTTAGGGGAGTGCATATCAACTCCCGGTAATCAATGGCAGATTTGGCATTGTCACAGAAAAATAAGCTCTACTGAGGCAAAATATTTTTAAGTTTTGAAAATAATTATTAAAAGCATAAGAAGATAAGCACTCAAGTGTGCTCTGCGTTGTTCAGAGGGGAAAAAAGAGTACTCAGCTGGCACATGAAACATGAAATGTACATTATTTGACACCAAATCTGGCTGGGATTACTTGCAGAACGATTTGTATATGATGCCTAAAGGAGCTTGGGGAATGCTCAGATTAAATCTGAACACTAAAAAAGAACAAAACCAAAAGACTGCCACCCTCCCCCTCAAAAAAAATCATAATGGAAAAATTTAAAAAGCAACACCACCTTTAAAATGATTCCTGAATTATACCTGCACCTTTCTCAGTGGTCTTTAATATTTGCAAATGTGTTTAGGTAGATTGATATTTATAGATGACTCTTCAGAGAAGTATGTACATGTTTTTGATCTGTTTTGGCAAACCACRATGAGACAGAAGAGGCAGAACATACTTGCATCTGAACTTAATGCCAACTGGGGCACAGGCTGTTGACTCTTTCCCACAAAGCTATGTATTGTCTTTAGTAAACATATTTCTTATAATATGATGTAACTAGAAGCATCTCCTGAATATTTTTCTCTTCCCAGGACTTTATTGAGGATCATCTTGATGTGTACTCTCTGAGGAAAACACTCTTTAAAGTTGTATTCCTAGCAGAGTTTTGAACTCATTATAATAATTTTTTTGTTTGGTAGTGTCTTCTCCAAGTCTAAATTAAATCGATGTAATCCCTAGGAGATAATTTGCTTGAATTATTTTCCTTTTGAATAAAAAATAAAAACATTTATGATCAACTCTTAAATGTCCCATTTACCCTCTGGCCTTATGGTGAAGATGAACGGGAATAGGAATACTAGTCATTCCTCAATAATAATAGAAATAAATTCCCAAATTCCCATGCCCGCCTCCTCTGTTGCTGAATACTTCCAACCTTGTACTTTTTTTTTCTCATAATATTTTGTAACTATTGTTCTCTTGGTTTGTCTGCTTTTGTTGCTGAAAGTTAGGAAATGCAGGATTTAGAACTTTCTTTTTTGTGTCTGTGGATAGCCGTAAGTACTTGTTATTTGTTACAGCAATCTTAAGGGTATRTGTTCTTTCCTTTTCTATGGCTAGTGACACTTCTTTTACCTATATTAATCAACTAATCAATACTAAATTCACTTACAATGTGAATGTTTGCTTTTCAGAAGTCCTGTGTTGCAGAACAGTATAGATATTTACAGGATTCCTCAGAGAGAATAGGTACTGCCCTGTTTCTGCAGTCTGTGCAGAAATCTGGGCTATCTTTTTAGAATGTATTTTTCCTTTGCCTTCATTGCCCTATTTTTCTCCTCTTTTCTTTGCAAAATGGATCTCTGATTTCTTTTTCACTATATTATGTTTTCCTTTTGGTCTTTTTTTTTCCTTATTAAGTCAGGCACAAATGCCAGCATGAAAACAGCTACAGAAGTGGGTTGAATGTCTAAACTAATGTGACTGAGAGAAGAATTCTGCATATGAATAAAGCTCACTTAAACTAGCAGTTAAGCCAAATATTTGTGAGCTGTGCCTAGAAAGTCTGTCAGCCAACTCTGTATTTGCTGTGGATACTTTGGCTTTATTGTGCTGTTATTTCATACCTCGATTACTAAACACTCCTCTCCTCTTCTCTTGTCCGTAGGGAGCAGAGTTGATACATTTTTAAAAAAGTGAGATTATGGAATGGAAATATTGCAAAGTGTGGGGGGTTGGGGAGTTTARACAAAGTAAAGGTAGATTTCTTGACAGAGTACAGTTGAGGCAAAAATGGATCACTACATTATAGTAGCCAAACTTTATACAATTTTAGTTCAACAACATTTTTGTGGCATAAGCAAATAGCTCTGCTGTGATGGCGAGTGTTAACATAACAAGACATTGATGTGGCTAGTACTCTATTTTCATGGTTGCTTTTGCAGGTCACTCAAATCCAAATCACTCCTTTTCTGTTTCTCCCCCCCTGCCCCGCCCCATATTTCTATATTTTTAATCCCACTCTTTCTATGCTGTTCTGTGCCTCCATGTCAAACGAAGTGCTATTCAGGACTATTTTGCCTTCTGCCCAGCATGGTGCTTGCCCTCCTAAAAATTTCGTGGCTGTGATGAGCAGTCACTGTCCCAGACTATTCAACCCAAATAAAACATTAGATGGAGTGGAATTAGATGGCATGGGGATTCTACTCAAGAGCAGTATCGTATTTAAGCACTGGTAGAACATAAAATGTTTTAACAGTGCTTCTTGAGTAAAGATAATTTGGATAGATGTAAGTAAAGATCAGTTTCACCATACACGAGGAGCGGAGTGAATTCCACTGAGTAAGAATTTTCCTGTATGCAATCTTTTACATGATCACCAACATCCCATTTTGTAAATTTTATACTGCAGGAGTTACTCTTCCACTTGAGAAAATGCTGTTGAAGTCGTAAGACTCTGACTACAAAGGCAAAAATAGTGCAGAGAACATAAAAGTGGCTGCCAGTGTAAGGCAGTGGAGAATCTGGCCCTGGTGCCAGATTTGCATAATCTCTTTACATAAGAGTGCTTTGGGATTATAGCTTTTAGTGTTTATTTTTTTTTACTCTGAGATGTCTAATTACTTCACAGACTGTTAACACCCCCAGCACAGTTATGAGGCTCCATTTGGTCTGTTCTGCAAATGGTGAGATTGAGGAACTGAAAAGTTAAATGATTCCTCCAAAATCTTTGTCTCTCAAAGATCTATGTTAAAGTTTATAATGAAATCGTGGTCTGATTTTAAGTCCCATACTCTATTGTATGTCCTCTTGAATCACTGTGCCAATAAGATTTTGCAAGCTACAAGCTTCCCTAGCTTTACTGTATCAAGTTCCACAGGTACAACTACCTGAGAATGTGCCTGGGTTTAATTCAGTCATATTATACAGTGATAAGAGTTGCATGCAAGTGGATCAGAAAGTATGTGGCTAGTAAATACCAGATTCCACCTTTCCTRAATGATTAGCTTGCTTTTTGAAGTCCTAATGATTTTAATTTGGCTTGGAGTCAGTAAGAGTATGCAAAGCCTTAGCAAAAGTATCTGTTGGTTTATTTAAATTTTATCGGCATTTATTTCTTCAAAGAAGGTACCTATCTCTTTGTCTAAGCACTTTTTAATAAACGTATAGATACATAAATGTATAGCTCCCAAGTGAATCAACTTAAGTTCTCTCTATTGTCAAATAGATGAAAGCAGTTAATAGAAATGTTTTTTTTCCTTAGTTAATCGGTGCATCGAGTATTCCTGACTTGTAAGAACAATATGTTATCCRTTCTGTTTCATTGAGGTTTATTTATTTATAATTTTAAAAAAGTAACCCATTTTGTTTTTCCTGTATTTGTTCTATTTTCATGACACAAGTTTGTATTTTTATTTCTCAAGAAAGCACATTAATAGCTTAATGATTTGTTTAAAATATGAACGTAATTTTTCTAGATGCAAATTGCCCTGTTTCTCTTTTCGACTTGGCTGTTTAAAACCTGTCAGGGAGGAGTAAATTTCTCCTTTTTTCCCTCTCAGGTTCTTTGGAGGAGAAAGTTTGTCCTTGTTTATGATTATTTCAAATATTTGCAAAATTATTGTTAATTTAGCAGAATCTGTATACTGTGGTAATAGAAAATTTTAACAAGCCTACTTTTCTACATAGTTGTTTACTGGTGAGAGAGACACATTTAATGAGTATGTTTTTTTCTTCAATTCTCAAGACTCGGTTTCATAATCTTGTGCAATGCTGAAGAAAAATTACTTTTTCAAGGCATCTGAGATGTCCTATAGTGTGGCATCTCAATTCAATTAGTATGTAGAACTATTTTGAATTACTGCATTCTTAAGGAAGCTGTTGTTAACTGTGACTTAATGAAGTATGATAAAAGATTGTGAGGAAAATTATATTATTAATTTATCTTCAAATATTCAAATTATATGGGATAAAACTAAGTGTACTGAAATATCTACATGTGTACAAGAAATGCCTTTGTAGATGAAATACTGTATCTGTTGTGTATTAAATTACTACATACTGTGCTGTGTAGTGCTACTGGTGTTGTAAAGCTTTTGTGCTAGCACTTTCTTCAGCTGTACCAACCAGTACTGGAAGTCTCTTGCAGAGGAAATCACAATATAGGCTGATCCTCTAAGATAGGAGCTTTTGAAAATAGAAAATAACTTTTGTAAGTTTCTCTGCAAGCAATATATAAAATTAGGTACAATTATGCTGTTATTGTTGGCTGAGTTGTTATATGTTTTAATGTGATATGCTTAACTGAATGGGAAGCTCAGAGGTGGGAGTCTTTCACTTGATGTTCAGTCCTTCATGTCAGACAAGTTGAGAAAAATCTCAGCAGTGCCTGATTTTTGCAGCCAAATGGGTTGGCTCAGCTGTCTGACTTTGTAGTGTATTTTGTCATTAACAGGTGCCTAGTCTGCTTGTAGATTCAGCCGAGCTCTTGGCCTTCTAGGATGTTTTGCCTTAAGGAGTTCCACGGGCAAGTTGCACATGCTTGAAAGTTGCCTCACAACACTTTGAATTTATCTCCAAGCTTGCTAGAGCTTCCTCTTTCAAACATAAATTTGCAAACTATTTTTGTTATTTTGGAAGTTGTCCTCGTGATACCTTTTATTCATTTCTCTCCTGAAAGGAACAGCTGCAGTTTTTTAGAACTTTTTTCCTACAAGTATGTACACCACAACTATGGCTTTGGTTATGAGTCCTTGAAGTCCCTCTGTTGTGGCAATATCTTTTTCAGTAGTATACATGTGAATGTTTTTTATTTATATAAGAACAAAAATATTTTCTGTATTATTTTCTCACGTAAATTTTTTTTTAAACTTTGCTACTCTGTACTAAACTTATACACTGATATGAAATCTCTTTTTGAGTCAATACCATTAATTTATAAGCTAGTTAAGTATTTGACTATATTGCTTTTGTCAATATTGATTTTTCCCTGCTATTGTGTTGTTCATTCGTTTAGGTTAGTTAGGTTTATCTGAGTATCTTTTGGTCTAGACTTACCTGCACCCTTTTGTGTCATTTGGAGGTTTGTCACTTTGCTGATAGCTCCTTTTTCTGATGACTAACACATATGTAGCTACCCCAGAATGCTATGGTACCTACCAGTTCCTAGCCACCAAGCTTTCCCCACAGCAAAAATGCACTGTTTATTTCTAATCTTAGTTTTCTATTCAAGTTCCTGAATATTTTTTGTCTGTTGTGGCATGACTGTTTAGTCACATCAGATACATTTCTGAAAATCCAAATAAACCATTTATCCTTTACTTTTCTTCTGGTGCATTTGAAGAATTCTATCAGATTTTTGAGATACWTTTTTTTTTTTTACAACTAGGGGGAACAGTTACTGCTTGTGATCTGGTGTATGTCTTATATTTCTGTTTTAATGATGTTTTTGACTAAATTACTGTCTCATCTAAAAAACTATACTGATCTGAAAGTTTCCTGCATGATCCCTTAAGGCTTTCCAAAATATAAGTGCAGTATTTGCTGCCATACAGTCCGTAAATAGAATCACTAGTATGAGAATATTTTCTTAGAGGTGCAGGCAGCTTATTCTTAAATTCTTGTAATAGTTTTGACTGTATATATCCTCTGTGGCCTAATAATGACTTAATGCATGTTTAATTTCTCTATTATTTTTTCCTTCTCTCCTCTTCTTTTTGAGTACCTTTGTTCCTGGTGCCATCTCACTTTTTTTTTATGTGGAGAGAATAGGTTCAGGGTAGGTATTTTTCTAATATGTAGTTGGCAAAAAATGGTGCAAGACCCTCGTTTTCTTTAATTATGTCTTCACCTCTTCTAATCCAAAAGACTTGCTTATTCTCCCCTAATCATCTCAGTTGTTATTGTTTGTTTTATACCTACAGCTGTTTATTTCAGAAGCCATTTTAGGCCTCTCAGCAACAGGCCTTTCTTTTTTTCTTACACAATGAATCTTACCATCTGCTTTGTTGGTTTCACAAGCATTGTATTTCCATATTCTGCATAACTTTGCGTTGGATTCCGGTAGGTAGAATGACTGTAGGGCATTTTAAAATTGTACAATTSGTC
This sequence comes from Rhea americana, assembly GCF_003343005.1. Classification (NCBI taxonomy): domain Eukaryota; kingdom Metazoa; phylum Chordata; class Aves; order Rheiformes; family Rheidae; genus Rhea; species Rhea americana. The sequence goes on along the minus strand of NW_028186346.1, from coordinate 3,747,373 downwards.
TATAAACTGAAAAAGAGTTTTGAAGTGCTGTTTGAAGACTGCGTAAGATTTCATTGACTGTGAATTCATTTCTGTTGATTTCACAGGTTTTAGATGCAGGAAGACTAAAAGAATATGACGAACCTTACATTTTGCTACAGGAAAAAGATGGCTTGTTTTACAAAATGGTGCAACAAGTGGGCAAGACTGAGGCAGCTTCTCTGATGGAAACAGCAAAACGGGTAATTTTTAAAAAAGTATTAATTAAATTTGTCTCTGCAGTTTGTTTTTTGCAAGTTTGCATATCCAGAGTTACTGCAGGCCTTCCCCTACACTTAAGAATCTGTCAGCTTTGCAAGGCTAAACCATCGTTTTCAGTGCTTTTTTAGTGGGATATACACAGACTTCCAAATGATACATGTATTTATGTATCCTGAGTTGACAGACTGTTTGGATTTCTTGCATCTATCTGTATGTACACACAGTGGTAAGTGTTAATAATATATGACATACCCTCCTGTAGTAGGCCTTGGTCTTACAAAAACTTGTAAAAGAATGTTAAGGCTACATAGTCCAGCATTCAGTTCTGTTTTTTTGTATTTTTAAAAGATCTCATGCAATTTTTTGTTTCAGGATCAGCATCTGTGCRTTGTTTCATTGTCTTTAAAAGTGAGATCATGTTCTTATTTTTGTGCTTTTTCTTCCTTTGTTCTTGTACCCTTGCTTCAGTTTACACATAGAATGAATGCTGCTCAATTAAGAAATAGCCACTGAATGTTTTGTTATATTCTTGCTCCTTACAAGGCTGTTTGCCTGCTTACTACTTACTGTTCAAATCCTACTCAGAGTACAAAATTATTAATATAGTTAATAGGGGTGATGAAGAACAAGTTAAGAGCTTATGGGTAAGGATTAAAGGGCAGGGTAACATGGGAGACACTGTTGTGAGTTTTACTGCAGCCCAGCTGATCAGGAAGAGGATGTTGATGAGGACTTATATAGGCAGCTGGAAGAAGCCTCTTGATCACAGGCCCTGGTTCTCATGGGGGATTGCAACAGCAAGCTGGAAAGCTAGGCACAAACACTCCTGCAGAGCACTGGTGATAACTTTTTGACACAGGTGGTGGAGAACCCAATGAGGAGAGGTGTGCTGCTGGATCTTATACTAACAAACAAAGAAGGACTGGTTGGAGATGTGAAGGTCGGGGGCGACCTTAGCTGCAGTGACCATGAGATGGTGGAGTCCAGGATCCTGTGTGGAAGAAGCAAGACAATAAGTAGGATCACAACCCTGGACTTCAGGAGAGCAGACTTTGGCGTCTTCAAGGAGGAATCCCATGGGTTAGGATCCTAGAAGGAAGGGGAGTCCAAGAGAGCTGGTTAATATTCAAGCATCACTTTCTCCAGGCTCAAGATCAGTGCATCCCTATGAGTAAGAAATCAAGCAAAGGGGGCAGGACATGCAAGGATGAACAAGATGCTTTGGCAGACAGAATAAGGAAATACACAGAATGTGTAAAAAGAGACAGGCCTGTTGGGAGGTACATAGGAACATTGTCAGAGTATGCAGGGAAGCGACGAGGAAGATTAAGGCCCATTTGGAATTAAATTTGGCAAGGGATGCTGAGGACAACAAGAAGGAATTCTTCAAATACATCAGTAGCAAGAGGAAGACTAGGGAAAATGTGGGCCTGCTGCTGAATGGGGTAGTGAGTGCCCTGGTGATGAAGGATACAGAGAAGGCAGAATTACTGAATGCCTTCTTTGCTTCTGTCTTCACTGCTAAGGGCAGCTCTCAGGAATCTCGCACCCAGGAAAAAAGAGAGAGTCTGGGGAAAGGAAGACTTTCCTTTGGTCAAGGAGGATTGGGTTAGAGATCATTTAGGCAAACTTGACACCCACAAGTCCATGGGCCCCCATGAGATGCACCCACGAGTGCCGAGGGAGCTGGTGGATGTTATTGCTAGGCCACTCTCAATCATCTTTAAGGTCGTGGAGAACAGGAGAGGTGCCTGAGGACTGGAAGAAAACCAGTGTCACTCCAGTCTTCAGGAAGGGCAAGAAGGAGGACCCAGGCAACTAAAGGCCAGTCAGACTCACCTACATCTCTGGAAAGGTGATGGAATAGCTCATTCTGGATGTCATCTCCAGACATATGGAGGAGAAGAAGGTGATCAGGAGTAGCCAGCATGGATTCACCAAGGGGAAATCGTGCTTAACCAATCTGATAGCCTTCTAGGTTGGCATGACTGGCTGGGTAGATAAGGGAAGAGCAGTGGACGTTGTGTACCTTGACTTCAGCAAGGCTTCTGACACTGTCTCCCATAACATCCTCCTAGAGAAGCTCAGGAAGTGTGCGTTGACGAGTGGACAGTGAGGTGACTTGAGAACTGGCTGAAAGGCAGAGCTCAGAGGGTYGTCATCAGTGGTGTGGAGTCCAGTTGGAGGCCTGTGGGTAGTGGCGTCCCACAGGGCTCAGTACTGGGTCCAGTCTTGTTCAGCTTTGTCATCAATGACCTGGATGAAGGGACAGAGTGCCTCCTCAGCAAGTTTKCTGATGATCYCAAGCTGRGAGGAGTGGCCGATACACCAGAGGGCTGTGCTGCCATTCAGAGAGGCCTGGACAGGCTGGAGAGTTGGCTGGAGAGGAGCCTTGTGAGGTTCAACAAGGGCAAGTGCARGGTCCTGCACCTAGAAAGGTGTAACTCCACGCACCAGTACAGGTTAGGGATTGACCTTCTGGAAATCAGCTCTGCAGAAACAGACCTGTGGAGTCCTAGTGGACAAGTTAACCGTGAGCCAGCAATGTGCCGTTGTGGCCAAGAGGGCCAATGGTCTCCTAGGGTGCATTAGGAAGAGCATTGCCAGCAGGTGGAGGGAGGTGATCCTGCCCCTCTCCTCCACCCTGGTGAGGCCTCACCTTGAGTCCTGTGTCCAGTTCTGGGCTCTTCAGTACAAGAGACACACGGAGCTACTGGAGAGAGTCCAGCGTAGGGCTATGGAGATAATCAGAGGACTGGAGCACCTGCCCTATGAGGAATGGCTGCAAGATCTGGGCCTGTTTAGCCTGGGGAAAGAGAAGACTGAGGGGGGATCTTAYCAATGTGTACAAGTACCTGAAGGGAGGGTGTCAATAGGGTGGGGCCAAACACTTTCCCATGGTGCCAAGAGACAGGACAAGAGGCAATGGGCATAAACTGAAGCACAGGAAGTTCCACCTGAATATGAAGAAAAACTTCTTTCCTGTGAGGGKGAGAGAGCACTGGCACAGTTTCCTAGAGAGGCTGTATAGTCTCCTTCTCTGGCAATATTCAAAGTCTGCCCGGATGCCATGTGCTTTAGGTGACGTGCTTGAGCAGGGATTTGGACTAGGTCTGCAGAGATCCTTTCCAACCTCAAGCATTCTGTGATTCTCCGTAATTGTCAGCGTTCCTCTGGCAATCAAGATGTTTAAGAAACATCAGTGCATTGATTTTCATAATACACCTCTGAGGTGAGGCTATATCATCTCCGCTTTTCAAATATAAAGGTGAAGCAGAAGTAAGAAGATAAAAAGTGACCTGTGTTTGACGAGCTCATTTAGACTAGTTTTTGGCTTGATTTCTATTTTTGTGATAATTTAATGCACAGGATGTCCAGAGCAAGGTTTTAATTTCCCTCTGTGCCTGTGAAAGCTGAGCACTGTTACTGCTGAGACCCCCAGTGCTCAGGTTGGGAGCAACATATTCATATAACATTACTTTCTGTGTGCAAGTAGTAAGGTACTGATGTTAGACATGTAGGGTCATAAGAGAGACTTTTTAGTGTAAGAGGTAAAGGTCTATCTCTAGTCCCTATGCTTTCCTCTTCTCAAGCTGCTTGATGTCTGGAGTAGAAGAATGGCAACAAACACTGAAAAGTATTTCTTGGGGAAACAGGAGAGGAATAGGCAAGAAGCAGTGCATAAAGACGGGAAATGAAATGACAGGTGCCTGGCTACAGTAAAATAGTAGATTTCCAGGTAAGAACAGATACATTACTGGCATCTTGGAAAAGCCTGAAAAAATGTGCTATCGCGGAGGCTAAATGCTCCTTTCTTAAGGCTATTTTACTGGACTTTTTGAAGGTTAGGAAAGAAATTTCTACTCATTAGGATTTTTTCAGAGGAACTAAAAAAAATTTTTTTAAGGGAGTTTTTGAGATGAAGCTTTGTAGTTAAGAGCATACTCTAAATTCATGTGTAGTACACATTGCATAAATCTGGAAACAGCTTTTTCCTTGACTAGACTGTCAAATGAGTCCTGCTGTCCTCCTCAAGTGCTGCARTGGAGCTTCTTGTATTTTATTACTACTGTGTAATGGGTTAGCCATGTTTTTCATGGTATATGTATGACAGTCTGGAGCTTAAATAAATTATATTACAAATGATAGATTCAAATTCATATGACCAATGTTTGTAAAGTGAAGGCCAACTTTCTAAGATTTGATCCTTGGAATGGATAGAGGTGAGGCTGTCTAGCTGTTATCTGTAGAGATGTAGYCATATCGTGCTGTCTTCCCTCCCTTCCCTGCAGCCCTCCCCAATTGTACAATTGCATTCAAAGATAATTCAAAATGTATAAAAATAATTACTTGATGTTACTTGCCCATATAGTCATCTGCAGTTACCACATCAATGTTAAGTGATTTTGTACAGGAAGGGAAGAGATCCAGGAACCAGTCTCTGCTGAAATGTGGTTTGATGAAAAAGTTTGCTAACTCCCAGGCTGGAAGGCAGATACAAGCTTTAGCATCTGCCAAGAMTGCAAAGCGTGGTGCTTATCCACACTCAGTCCCCAAAAATGGGAATTGAGAGACTATATCTCTAGTCAGCAGCTATCCAGAAGCACAGTTACAGTTCTTTCTGTTCAAATGACTTGGACATTAATTCAGGGTTTTCTTTATTGAAGTCTCTTGTGCTTCATGCATACTTTCAGAGAAGTTACTTAGTCAGAAGAGCTGATTCTTGTGGCTGTTCTTTTTACACTTTATAAGACTGTTACATGGATTGCTCTTGGTCTCATACATTCCTACTGTGGTTAATAAGAATTGTTTTTATGAAGAACAGCTTTTTTTTTCTGTTGTTGAAAAACAGCATGCTGCACATTAAAAGACATGGTAATATGGTGCATGTATGTGTGTTTCAAAAGGCATTACAGTGAATTGCTAAATAAAATAGCTTGGAATGGGGCCATGCTTTGACAATGATCATTTGATTTATTGCATTTTGGACCTGAATCTTGGGCAGAATGTACTTGTATTAAGAGCTTCTTTCAGTAAGGTGAGACTTCAAATACATTTTTTGGAACAGTATACCTTCTGTATATATTCTTTAAGTGCATGTAACGCACATATGAGTAACCATCACAAACAACTAGAGACTATGCACTTCAAATCAGAAGCCTAATTTTCTGAAAAATCTCTTAAGTGTCTTCCTAGCTAAGCATTGCAAGATTCAGCTCTTCAAGATCACTGTAACTCCTGAAACCTTAACTCAGTCTTCCAGATGGATCCAAACTTGCTATTTGTGTGTCTGTTTTGGTCAATGAGTATCCCTGATTTTTGCACAAATGCTGAAGAAAACAACCTCAGTACAGCTCAAGCTGGAGATTGCTGGGTATATTCTAGGCAGCGCACTGCAGTAGGACACCACTGGAGTTGTCTTCAGGATGGCGCCCTCCGAGAAAGCTGTCTTTATCTTTGCTCKGTTTACAAGATGCTATTGGGAGAAAATCCTAAGGGAGAATGAGATACAGTCATCAGGCAGTTAAGTGGGCTCAGTTATTCAGATAAACAATACTTAATATGTTCTGTTGAGAGAAGCTTTTCCATGAACTTTGGTGGCAGCGGGATAGGGCTGTTTTTCTGTCAATCAGTTTTTGAATACTTTGAGGCAAAAGTAAAGATGATTTTGTATTAAAGCTCTGACAGATGTGTAAATATTAAAATATTAGCTGTTATCTCACCTCAGTGATTACTTTTTAAGGGATTGCAACTCTGTTGGCAATGAAAGAAGCTTGAATAAAGACTTGAGAGTTTAATATCTTGAGGGATTGGGCCCAGGGGAAGAATTGCAATGAGACAATTGAAAAGCAGCTGCCATTTCATTATGTCTCTAGTAATGTGCCAAGGTTTTCTATTAACTTAAAAATCGTATTCAAAAGCTGCAGTAAAAGTATGTCAAAGTTATGTTTTCAACCAGGAAAATGATGGCAATATGCAGCTGAGGTTCCAATCTCTGCAGCCTGTATGCAGCCAGGCACCTGATTAACTTTTCTCTGTTGCATCCTGTTGTGGCTGGTTACTGAGGAATGCTTCTTAACAGGACTTCCATTTCTTTTGTTGATTCAAATCAGACCTTAATATTATTTGAAAATTCTAAAGATGCATATAAAGTGTGTTAATGTGTGTACACAAAAGAAGACAGTGGTGCTTTCAAGAGTGCTTGTATAGTGTAACTATTTCCTTTTTTTATCCCACGTCTTATTCATATATATGAAAAGAACATTATTATCAAACAAACTGAACTTTGTTGACAGCACTCCCAAATATAAATTGGAGAAATGTTTCATAAACCCTAGAATGAGTAATATGAATATGAGACCTAACTCGTGACACGTGTCAGCTTCAGAGAGATAGTGTATTTTCTGTTTTTAAAGACTCAAACAAAACTTTCCACATTCTTCTTTGAAAAAATTGCATTTGAAGTCCTTTTTCACCCAAACACATTTTTAGATAAGAGCATACAAGTCTTGACATTATTTCATTTTGTTATGCGCATCTGTCAAGGAACAGAGATATGATACAGCTACTAAAAACTGATGATTGTGGAACAGTGAAACTTGACAGCATTTCATTTCCTTTATGTTCTGATTATACATTTATCAGGAAACCTGTATCTCTTCTAGTTCAGCTGGAAATTGGTAGAATTCAAGAACTCAAAGGCTTGGCAAAGAACTGTCCTATTATTTGGTATCATCTTACATTTTAGAGAAGTTGCTAGGTTGAGTCATTGTTAAAGCTTTTGCTTCTTTCATTATTGTGATTCACTATCCAGAGATCACATTTCTATAGGCCCTATAACTGCTCTGCAGCACAAATTAAACGCTAGGATATTTCATACATATACTACGAAGTTTCAATGGTTGTCAATCATAGTTTGTAAAATATAGGGATTACAACCTGATATTAACATCCAAATCCATTGTGTTCATTTTATGGGTGAAAATGAGAAACCCTTGTGCAGACGCAAGATTTCACAGCTTCTTTGTCACCCTGTTTTTAATTTATCTCCATGTTTTAAGCTAGTAAAATGATTTTACTTATCAGTTTAATGTAAAGAGATAACACATATCTGTTTATCTGAATTATCAGAATTTGAGTGGATCTACAGGTTGTGTGAGTTTTTCTCTTTTTTATAATGTAAGATCATACTGCAATTTTACTAATTTTTCAGTGACACTTAATGCCACTAATGTAAACTTCCTGCTTTGATTCCTTATTGAAATGTATTTACTTGTGTTTACTTGTGTCAAATTTTATCTGAAACTAAATTTAAGGTATAGTAATTTATAGTTACTTACAGAATGTAATATTTGTCTTAGGTTTACTTCAGTAAGAATTATCCAGAAGTTGTTCAGAATGGTCAGCTGGCCATGGACTCTTCCTTGGATCCTTCCTCAGGAGTATGCATCACCGAAACTGCACTGTGATTCCTGACAACCACAGTTGTTTCCTAGAGAACGTAAACTTGAGATCATCTGAACTCAGTGACTGATGGTGTTTGAAAGCTCAGCCGTGGAGAAGAAGGAGGGCAATTCTTTGCACTGGATATCCTTTCTATTTAATATTGAGAAGAAATGTTTTCTCTGTGCCTGTTTCTTTAATTTCAGTGCAATATATGTTTTCCTTTTCAACTAAGTATGTTTTTATTGCTAAGGAAATTAGGCAGACTCAGTTTTTATTTGAAAGCCATGTGATAGAGATGTCTTTTATTTAAACAGGTGCAGGACACCTAGCAGATTTAGGGTGCATTTTGGGAGCCTATTAAAAATTTGAGATGTATCCTTTTTCTCTTTTGGAAATACTTTGAGAACAAGCAAAACCAAAATTTGTTCAGGGTCACTTTAACACAATAACTAGATCTAAACAACAGATTTGATTGTGTACAATTTAGTTGTCTAATGCAACTGTATTTCTACTTGTCTTGCAGATTGGTAGAAACAAGAATTAAACAAGCCAAAAAGCTTTTCTTTTTTATAGCAAAAAGTACTATATACTTATTTTTTTGATAAATAATTCAGATAATACTGCCCAAGTTGAGTGTAAATATTACTTTTTTTTGCTGAAATCCAAATGCTGAAAAATCAATATCAATCTTCTATACTTTAGAAGAAAATTACTAAATTTGCACTGAAGAAATATTTAAATAATTTAACATACATTCCTTTTTTTATCCAGGTTATCAAAGAAAGAAGTATTAAAATAACTTGAGGAAATGTTTGAATGACATGTCATTATACGTAAATACCATGTAGTACAAAGTTATCTTCAGCACAACACATTGAAATGTATACATTATTTGCATTTATTGTGCCTTAATATTTGTGCCTTCAAGCCAAAGCTATAACTGCAGGGTACACAACAAATTAATTAAGTATACTTTACAAATATTTAACCTTAGTATATTTAAAATTTTGCATCAGGGGTTCTCTTGAACTCAAGCTGTTTGAAGCTACCATCTTACTGGAATAGGTAGGAAAGTACAAGTTGTAGTTTTGAATGGCTGTTGCTGGTAGTGAGAAGAATGCAGTGAGAGAGAGAGATTCTGTGTTCGTATGTTATGTCCTGATTCAGCCAAGCACTTTAGCATGAAGACACTACTCCTATGCTTTAAAAAGTCAGGCAAGTGCTATGCTGCTTCAGATTTTTTCATATTTAGTGAGATGCCTACTTTTTGAGGTCCAGTGCAGAATAAATCTTGCTGCTTAAATGACACAGGAAAGACTAGAAAGTAACAGATCTTTTCAGGATACAGAAAATAGTGTGCTCTTCAGAAAATTTTGAAGATGCTCACTATCACTGCTGTAAAATAAGTATTGTTTATACAAAGAAAAAGGTGATCTAAAACCAAGGCAAACTCAACTGTTTCTCATTTCAAGCAGTTCTACCAGCAATATATGACTCATACAAAATTACTCTCTCCTTATCAGGGACTAAAATTGAGGCCAAAACCTCTGCCTCAGCATAAGGGCTAACCTAGAAGGTCTTTGTCCTGCACAGAAACCCAGTCCAGTGGCAAGAAGCAGAAGCTTCATTTCTTTCAGGGAACACCTTTCCTGCAGCCGGTCTCGCGGTCCTGCTGCAGAATACTAGGAGAGAGATGAGTACCACTTGCTGCCGGTACTCCCTGGGTTTCTCTTCATCCCCTTCAGTTTGAAGAGGAGCACAGAAAGCCACAGAGCTGTGGTGCAAGAGATGCAGCACTGCTCATGGTGGTTTCATGAGCCACAAGGGTCCACCTCTGCTTTCCTTGGTTCTAGTTTTCTGGCTTGCACAGGGGTAGCAGCCGGTTTTCTGGTAACAGTCTCTTGTGTTGTTAGCAGAAAAAAAATGAAATACTTTGTCCTTAGGCTACTTTTTTTNGGAGAGGGGGCAGGTTTTAACGCTTTTTCTTTGGTGTGTAGCACCTTACGCATTGGCCATTTTGATGGCTAATGCCATCAAAATCAGTGGAACTGAGCTTCACTCGATGCAGAACATGAGCCTTGTGCAATGTCTGGTGCTAAATAAAAGAGGATTAGGGATACATGCCTGTCCTCAAAGCCAAATGGCACAGATCAGCTCATGTAAGCAGTGCTTCTGGCTAACCCCTTCTTGAGCACACCAGCCAGGTCCACATTGCATATCAGTTGACTCTTGATCTCCTCCAGGCCCCTGTGATCCCCCTGTGGACCTAATTCACAATTATTATCCTGTATGCTTTGTTTTGTTTTTGCACTTTTCAAGTTCGAAGTGTCAGAAATAAGGATATTCTGCAGCTCAGTAGAGTTATGTTTGTATAGCAGAGGTACCTGAAGATGTAAAGAAGCATTTCAGTGTGTCAGGTCACCTGGTATGATGCTGGGGGACTGTGCAGGGAGTGAAGAGAGTCCAAGCTGGCATGATCTAGTCTCTGCTGCCTTTTGGAAGGGATCCGTAGTGTGAACTATCTCAGGCTCTGCCCAAGCTTTGTCGCAGAGATACCTAGCTGGAGCGATCCGAAAAAGAGCTAGAGATGARCTGACCATTAAGTGGAGTAGGCATGTTGTGAGGCCTGGTGCTTGAGCTTATTTGTGTTTATCTTTTTTTATTGACCAGCTAGGACATACCCACAGAGTCTAATCTTGTTTGACAGTAGCACAATCTTAATTTCTAAATAGTTCTTACTAGAGGAGAAATACTATGTGTAATACATGGAGACTTTTATGTACTCTAAGAGAACAATGCATTCTCCTGGCCCTGTGTCTTCAGGTTTTTTCTTTTATCAAAATCAAGGAGAAATATGTGTCTAAACTAAGGGTATAATTATAGTTTTAGTACATTTCAGCTTTGAGGTGAGTCCACAGTAAGTTGTATTCCAGAGCAGAACTCTAAGATGCTGGCTGCTGCAGAGCCACTGGTGGGAGACCCTGACAGATCTAGCTATCGATCTATAAGCTAGAACTCATTTGATACCGTAGGTTTTTGAATACGCACAAAAATGTTAGGAATCTCTAAAAGAGGTGATTCTGCTTCTTTACATGTTTTGACAGGACGTTACTAGCTCTATGTATCAAATATCAATGTAAGAAAATTCAAATTAAAAAAAATCACACTGATAACCCATAACGCTGAATAGAGCAACTGGTAGTGAGTCATTCATATCTGTCTTTGATGTTATATCCATCTTTTTGGTTTAAAGAAAGTAACAAAAATACTTTAAACAGGAAATTGTTTTTCAGATTCTTTTGTTGGTTTTGTTGATACTTGTTTTGTTTAGCTGACTGTTTGTTAAGGTCGAGTGATCCATTTAATTTCAGTTGAAAAAAGTGCAATGTACCTGAGTGACAAAACTCAAATCAGGTATAAAAGAGGCCTTTCCTTAACGAATGGCTTGATTTGATAAATGTACAATTTATCTTTCTGATAATGTGTTCTATATTTCCTTTTAAGGAAAAGTTCAAATAGCTCTAGACTTCCATTCTGAAAACACTCGTGCTTTATTCAGAAATAGCAAAACTGGTTATTGTAAGTTACACTGCATCATGGGGATCTTGGAAAGAGAGCTCAATCTTCTAAGCTATTAATGCCTTGAAAATATTTCTTCACCACCAGGTGCCTTAAAGTATTCTGGAGTCTTCTTTCTAGTATGTATCATTTTATACAGTAATCCTGAAAATCATCAGTTACAGAACTGTTGTTTGTTTGGTGTAAGAGACTAGAAACAGCCTCTACTTTTGATCTAATGAATTGTACCAGACATTAAATTTGGTATATCTTTGCTCCACTTCTCCTCAAAAGACCACTGGTAGAGTCAAAACCAACACAGTTCTCAAGAATAGGTTATCTGATGTTTTACTTGTTCTGCGGGCAAAATTTTGTTTAGTGAACTGAACCAGAGCTCATTTGCAAGTTAGTTTTAGTCTTCTGCAGTATCATTCACACTGCTCTTTGGAAGCAGGAGGATGTTCTCCTGGCCAAGATTAGTAATCTGCATTGTTTAATTGACGTTGACTAGTTCTCATAACCTTCCCAATATGTGTTTAAAATAAAATTAAGCAGGAGAGAAAAGATCCAACTGGTATAGAAACCTTCCTGAAAATGCTGCTTTTCCTGTTAATCTGGCCTTTCCAAATATCTCAGTGTGTTTGCCTTTTTCTTGAGGGGGAAAAAAAAAGAGAAAAAAATAAGATCAGTTGCTTCCTTTCAGAGCAATGAGCTTTTGACGCTTTAGCAGAGCAATGTGGCTTTGTGTATATGTTTTACATTGTATAACATGGCACTACTTTTTCATCATTTTAACTCTGGTTTTGTTTTGTTTAGGATTTTTGGGGCATTTGTATGATAATTTGATTTTGTTATTGCTACAGAATGATTTCTTTTGTTGACATTCACATGACAACTCCTGTCATACAATAAAATTTATTTCTCAAAAGTGTACAGAGTTCTGTTGTTATTGTAAATGTGCAGTTGAAGGCAGAAATGCAGGGCTGTGCTAAGCAAGGTTGTGCCTGCAAGCTCCAAAGAGCACTTTTGTGGCATTGCCAACTGCAAGTGTTGAAAATCCCCCATTACAAAACAGAATAGTAAATTTCGGCTTGCTTTTACCAGTCTTTTGGTTACATACCGTCTTCAGAGCAGATCACGTTTTCAAGCTTTTTGCCTCAATGGTAAGGGCTAGAAAGTAACTCAGATTTTCAAAAACTGTGATACGACTTCAAGAATAAAACGCTGCAATTGCAAAAGTACAGAATCAGAGATGGACTCTTACTCAAAAAGCTACAGAGTTAAGTGGGCTGGACAGGCAGATGGTGGAAAGTTAGTGGACATGCAGGTGAAACGGGCTAGCAGCTTAACTCCAAAATGCGACATCCTCTCTCTCCGTCCTGTACTTCTACCTGATGAATTTATTGTTTAATTTAGTGGCGCTGTCAAGTGCTCATTTCTGAAAATTGCTCAAGCTTGCTCCTATGTCTACCAGCTGTCTTGAGCACTTAGATTTATTATTATGATGTAAGATTTTAATACAAGTTTAATTGTGCATTTGACAGTAGCCTCAGTGTAGTGAGCTCTAGGACTGATGCAGCATAATTGTCACCTCTCCTTTTATAACATACAATGCTGGAATATTTGTAAAAGATTTCTTGCGTTTCTACCAAAATTCCTCCTTAAAACCAAAGTGCAACTGTCTTAACCTCCTCTAAATGAATTTGGCTTGACGTGGGCTAACAGATGCTTGCACTGGGTGCAGTGTGTGCAACTACCAATTCCCTGTGCTCCCCTGTTAATKGCAGCAATTGTCGTGCTAGATTTGGGTGAGGTGGACTTGCTTGCCTGCCTGAAAGAGAGCAGCCGATAAATAGCAGAGCCAAAGATGTGCTTTCTGAGCTTGCCCACAAAGCAAGCATGAATTTCATAAATGAGCGCGTCAAGCTGGTTCATGGGCTTAGAGCAATATTAWTGTGTAAAAACACAGGGTTGGCCGCACTCTGACCCCTGGAGTTGAGACTTCTTAGTAGAAGCTGCATAAACAGCAGGAAGAGCTAGGGACTCCAGGCCAGGGCTGCTGCTTCGGAGGAACTCCCCTCTCATGTTTTGCAATTGCAGTTGCACCAGACTGCAGGACGGGATGGCTCGTGTTCGCTCCAGCTCTCGCCCCAGCGGGATGATGGCGGCCGAGATCCCAACTCCTGCAGCACCCGGGCCTCCTCGTCTATATAATCTATAGAAGGATTTCTTTATAGAATATTTTGCAGAAAAGAACAATGATTACCTATTATGGCATTACATTACATTGGATGGGATATATAGCTTGCTCTTCAATGTTACAGGCCCAGTTTTTTTGTAACACAGATGCAATGCACAAATAGGGCAAGAAAATACTATAGAACTTTTTCTTGAAAACATTGCCAGGACACCCGAAAAAGAGGATTTCTTTTTCCTCCTTCCCAAGCTGAGAGATGCTACATTGTTCATTCTGTACTGGCAAGAAGACTAAGACCAGGAATATGGACCATATGGTGCTTTGGTTGATTTAACATTCGTGCACTTTTGCAGAGTAGGGATTTCTGCAAGTGGAGTTAGGCAAGTAATTCACTGTGAGTCATTCATGCAATGAGTAAAGTGCCTCTTCCCACAATCAGGTCATCTCCTGACAATCACTCCTTTTTTTTGGAATTACTCAAATTCTTTTGCAATTACTTTTAAGCATTCTGTTTTGATCACAAATAATTTTTCTATCTATCTAGTTAGTTTATTGCTTTTTGAATAATATTTATAATAATAGATTAGAGAAACTACATAGCTTCTGTGAATCRGTGTAAATACCCATGAATTTTCATTTGTTTTGGGTATGCAAGTGTGTGTTCACTTCTGTGAGTATCCCTGTCAGTAAAGCTAGATTTACTTGAATAGCATGTCATGTCATGCATACACGTCAACACAAAAGGGAAGAGAAGCTGCATTTTTTGAGTAGTTTTATGGAAAAGTCTCCTGTCCCATTTCTAGTAGCAAGGATGATCACGGCCTTTAGAGAAAATGAAGGTGCCTCTGCGAAAGACAAGAGATGGAGACGGGAATGAACTGTTTGGGTCTGTAAGGAGAGAGTAACTCTGGAAAGCACAAGGTTTGGAAGGAGTCTCACGGCACTGCTTTCACCTGGGAAGGTCTTGCATATATTTAGCTCTCATATATATTTACGGGCTTGTGTGAAGTTCCAACAGATGCTGGGCAGAACTAGTTCGTGTTGCTGAAAGAAGAAAATAAAAGGCCAAGTGGTGCCGGGAAGCATGAACAGATGCTTCTCCTCTGAAGGGAGAGAACAGGGAAGCACATCCCCRCAGATGTCACCCTTACGGGTGCGGTGAGAGGGGTGAGCACCGCGTCTGTGGCCACTAGGAGAAACCAGGCTCTTTTTGGAGGATGTGCACTCAGAAGAGTAGAGGCTTCTGGGAGAGGCTTCCCCGGMTGAAAAGGCAACAGCAGTGAGGCTTCCCTCTGAGGTCTCAGTCTTGCAAGAAAGAAGTTGCTCTTTTTTGCCTCTTTTACGGGCATATGCTGGAGCTTCTAGGTGCTTTGTGAGGAAGGTCTCACCACCACTGCCAGTGGTTGAAAGGACCTCCTAATGGTCTCCTAACTGGCTAACAGGGAGCCTTTTGCTGCAGTCGAATGAACGTGAGTGCAGCGATTACTGAACAGAGAGACATGTAGATCTCTAGGAGATGACTTTGCAGGGTTGCCAAAAGCAATGGGTAACAAGCCAGTCAGAGCTGCCGAGGCTTACCAGAGAGGCTGCTTTTCCATCCAGCTTTTTTTTTTCTTTTTCCTTTTTTTTTTCTCTTCTCACAAGGCTATTATCAGTCATCCTTTCCCTAGAACTGTTGCTGAGGCAAACTGCTATCACAGTCTATTAATACCTGTACTGTGCCTTTCTGTGACTTCTTGCTGGGTGAAGGTTGCCAAGCTCACATGATTTTTAAGCCCTGTTACTGTAACTGTAGCTACTGTTGGTAACTTTTCAGGGCTTTCATTTGCCTGTCCTGAGGGGACTGTAATAAAGACTGGCTCCTGCTGCTGAATTGTTTGCATAATTCCTTTTTTTGAGTGGGAAAGTTGATCTTATGCTGGAAAAACGTCAGTGGTGCTAGAGTTTTAACACCTAACCATATCATAACTGAAGGAATCATGTGGCTTGCTTAAAACTGAATGTATTCCTCTTCTCTAATCCATGGCCTTGAAGTTAGGAAAGAGCTTGATTTCCCATTTTGTATTATCTGAACTGAGCTTAATCTTGAATTTTAGTGAGCAGTTGGTTTATTGTCTAACATCAGGGAGGGTATGTTAATTCCCTGTCTGCCACCAAGCATGCCCACTTGGAAAGAAAGAAACCTCCTCTGCTGTAGTTCGGATCAAAAAAACTGAAGTTCATTTGTCCAGGCAGCTATTCTGGAAAACTCAGTTCTGCTGCCACTTAACCATCTAATTGCCTGAAAATTCTAGTAATACYTTTTAACCCTAAAGTTTACCCAGGAGCCCAGAGCCACACTTCTTCACACTTTACACTTCAGAGCTGTCCCTGAGACAAGACTGGGCAATCTGGTGCCTTGCTCGCACCTGAGTCTCCCTGGCATCGAGAAACCAAGTACTTCTTTTCTGTTTATGGGGTTTGATGGGCCTCCAAGATTCAGGGCCTCCCCACACAAGGCAGTGGCAGCTTCAGCCTTAATGGACATGCACATGGGAGAGGGAAAATGAGGATCCCACCRCTCCCATACTCTCGGCCTTCTTCTGTTTCAGGGCTTTGAGCCCATGTTACCGTATCTTGGGAAAGTGCCGTCAGGTGAATGAGTGCATAGGGGCCGGTGGAGAAGAACAGTCTCTGCTTGTCCATCATAGCAGTGCCACCTTACTAATGGCATTTCCTAGACTCATGGTGCCAAAGAAAGAAGAGAAAGCGGGATGCTGTAACCATTCGTCGGTGCAGAGAAGTGTGTGCCTGTGMCTATAGTCTACACAAAATAGTCTTGGGACAGCAAGAGTCACAGGAGCAGAGAGCGAGCCCAGGCCTCCCCACTCCCTGGTGATTGTCCTCAGTAGCAGGTTTCAGAGTCATGCGTAAACTCCTGCRCTCTCCCTCCCTGGCCTAACGAGTCTTAAATTCCTTGCTACCMAGTGGTGCATTTTCAAAGCAGGGGTGGAGGATCCTCCACCCAAGGTAGCCTCCAGCCTGGTTGTTAGGGCAYTCTCCTACAATGTGGGAGACATGGGTTTGAACCCCTCAGGCTGAGGCGGGAGAGGAACCCAGACCTTCCACTTCCTCAGCATATACTTTGAATACCAAAGCATTATATAATAAAAGCTATCACCACCTTTTCTTCTTCCTGCTTTGTTTTTTAAAGGCTGATCTGTGTAGAGTCTTTTGAAAGAAAAGGCATAGGTACCAATCTCCAGGAGAAGACCTCAGACAATGGATCCCAGGCAGACAGCATTGCCTCACTCCAGCCTCAAGAGGCTTTTAGTGCCRGAGAAAATTTCAGATACACCCTTGTCCTCTACTTTTTCTATTGCTTGAATGTAAGCAGCTGTGTGATTCTTTCAAGGAACACAAGCTGCTGAAGGACAGGCACCTAAAACCCAGGCATTTCAGTGTCTAAACTTCTTCTGAGTCTAACCTTAATTTCTTWAGTTAATTCAGATTGCCAAATCCAGACAAAACTACCTGTCTCTTTGAAAAAATGCAAGGGATGAAGGCCAGATGAAGCAGGATGTGTTTCTCTAATTGCATAAGCAGGTAACACAAYTTTTGCTGCTTTGAAAACTTCAGACTGAAAGAGATTAAAAATAAGCCTCCACAAAAAGTCTTAATCATTGCAGTCCATGAAGACTCATTTGAAATAGTCAGTCTGGGCAATCAGGTCTGATGTAGTCCCTTGGCTGTAAGTACTAAAGCCCAGACAGACAGTCCCAGGTGTTTCTTTGATGCAGAATCATGCAAAGATTCAAGTTTCCATAGCTCTGATCAAGGAAAATGTCCTCTGCCCTAGCTGAGTGGGAAGGAGTCTTTGTTTCCCAAAGCAAAAAGGTGTTGTATGTGGTGCCTATTAATCAATGGAGTCAAATTTGGTTCAGCCTCAACTCTTTTAATTTGCATTCATTGATGAGCTTATACAAATAAACCTTATGCAAATACAGCTTTGCAGCCTTGAAAATTTTGTGTGCAACCTGTTTTAAAAACATTGCATATATGGAAATCTATTATTTCCCCTCATTTTCTAGTCAGAAACCTCAGTCTAGAGAGGACTTTGTTAGGCCAGCAGTAAGATCTTCATGCCAGATAGAAGACTTGGGCTTATTGCAACAGATACTGTATGTCAAAGGAGACCAAGCAACCAAAATGAAAAAAAAAGATGTTGCCGTCCTCACCACGCTTTTGTCAATAGAAGTATGACAAAGACCCACTGGACCCCCTTCACTCACATCTTCATTATCATAAATTGTTAGAGAGAGATCATCAGTATCTGATTAGGTTGATTTGCAGCCACACTGGTTCCATTCTCTTCTCTGTGTGTTTCTTTGTGTTGATCACTATTAGGTGAGGAACTCCAACTCTTGTAAAGGTGAACAAAGTTGTTTCCACTCTTGGAGACATTCAGGAAAGCTGAAAAACACTAAATATAAATCCTTCCCAGGATGTTCTGAAAGGCTGTTCCATATCTGAAGCCTAGCTGCAGTAGAAATGACTGTTTACCCCAGGTCTGGTCTGCAGGCCCAGATACGGTGCTCCATGGACCCTTGGGTAGTTTTCACCAGCTGCTGTGATGAGATGCCTGTTCTGATACCATCAAGGGATGCTCATCACAATGAAATAAAAGAAAGAAAGTATTACAGAAGATCATTTCAATACCTGACACTCTTACATTTGGCTAATTGTATTTCTTCATTAAGATAATGATCAGCATTCAGCTTCTCCAACATTTAGGTCAGCCTTCCAGTACATTTGCACTTGCAATGAAGAGCTGCTTTAATGATGGAGAATGAAACTTTCCAAGAGTTGCATCATGACTTCTGTCTTAATATCATTTAAATATGATAAAATGCAAATAGTATTGACCATCAGTAGATAATTAAGCTTAATCCTCTAAGCCTACGCACATACATGTGCTAAAACTAATCTCCCTGACAGTAAACACAARATACATCTTTGCGTCCCTCCGTCCACCTGAGAGCATTCACCTTGACTAAACTGGCACATCTGCTCTAGTTACTCAGCTGAGCAAATGGCAACCACTGGCCCARAAAGGCCCTGACTCCCAGACATACCCTCATTCCCTGCTTGCTGTTCACAGAAATGTGGCATTGCCAGTAKACACTGCTGGAAACAATTCTATGTTAAATAGACCCACTCAGTGAGCTATAGGCAATCAGAGGGCATTTCTAATGCGTAGCTCCGGTTGACTCTTCCAATACACTTGGGGTATCAAAGTCTTGTGCGCCCAAATTTTGAAGACATTGAATTGTGAGATGTGAATGTCAGCTAAATGTTTGCTAGTAGAGAATTTCAAACTGTTCTACCTTTGGGATTTATGGAAGCACAAGACTATCAGCATACTCTTTTTTAAATCTGAGCTTTGGAACTGGAACTGAAATACAAAGGGAAAGATATTAATTTGAAGTGGGATCAGTTAGCAGCTAGCTATCTTCAGTGAATAAATGTTCCCTAAAGGTTAAACGGGCCCATACGTATTTTAAGAAATGCAGATTGAGCATGTGATGAAAGGTAAATATATTTTAGTTCTATTGTGGGATGTTCAGTTTGCAACGTCAGAATAACTGAACTACCTGTAGGTAGTTAAGTTAACCTTAACACCATGCCAGTGCTCATATTCTTTGAACTGTAGGATTTTAGAGGCTGCCCAGAGGGGTGATATTTTTTCTATCAGCTTTTGTTATTTTGTGAATGTAAACAAACTAGCATCGGTTCAGTTCTGATGAAGCTGAACTTCGGAAAATTCTCACTGTCCAGGCCGCAGCAGTTGCTTTCTCCTTCTCAGCTCTATGGACAAAACACTGCTTTGGGTTTTAATGATGTGGGAAAATGTAACAGCCAGTCCACAGGTGTCTAGAGAAACCAAAAAGTAGTGTAGGACATCATGATCTTTGGAGCAGCCTCCCACTGGTGAGGAAATCCTGACACGTATTTAAGCAAGGTTGGTGTCTTTCAAGGGCACCTATTTTTCTCCTTTGGTTATATAGTCCCTTGRTTCAAGGAGACTGCTCCATAAAGCACTTAAAACCTAGCTTCAAGGTGCCAACAGCTGAATGTCACCATAAAAGTCTTAGCAAACAGCATCTGCTCTCCTAGCTAAGCCTGGAGTCCACAAGCCCGTTCAGAGAGTGCAAAGTCTTGAACACAGATAAGCCCTTTAAACACTTCGCTTCCCATTCAAAGCTGTGAAGATATATATGTTTTCCCATCTGTAATCACATTACATCCCCACAGCAGCCTCAGCAATTGCAATGTGAAAACTTTTAGGATAGGCATCAGTTAGTATTTATTATATTTTCAGCTGGAAAAAAAAAGCAGTATGTACCTTTACTGTTTGTCAGAAAGTAAAGAACCTTATGCTCCAAAATAACTAACCCCACAAACTCACAGAAAGTATTTCCTATGAATAAACACGCCAACCTACTGCAAAGGTTGGAATCACAGACCTGAAAACACATTGCCTCCTAATAACAGTTGAATGCYAACTCCTCCCAGCTGGATGGTGTACTCAGCTTGGGGATTATGAGTCTTAGATCCCTGCTCTGATACCTTTGCTTGAGGAAAGCCTTCCTTGACTTCATTCATCCCGATGCAGTCGAATCTGGGTGGGTCAGATGCCCTTAGACTGTCCGGGCTGACTCAGGTGTTAGGAATCTAGCCTCTAGTTATTGCAGAACTGCTAAAGCGGACTCCAGCGGTAGATCCTCCTTTAGTAAAACAGCTCTGCAAGTGTTTTTCTACACAAGCTGCAGGGGTGAAACCATGGCCCCTTTGAAGCCCCACTGGCAGCAGTGCACATTACTCCAATAAAGTAGATTTGCAAGAATGAATCTGTGGACATAGTGGAGAAGCTAAAGGCAGCTACCGCTGTCCCAGGCATGGTGCAGGCTGCAGCCAGGTCCCAGCTCTCCTCTTCAGATGCCCTATAGAGGAGGATGAGTGTTTTGGAGGGGAAAGAGCATGTGTCCATGTATATACATGGACAAACATATATATAAACATATATACAAGTCTGCTGCCACTTGCCCTCAGACCATGAAAACTCTTCCCGGCCCCTCTCTTGGCTTGCGTTCACCCTGCCCTGAGCTGCCCTCCCTGCGATGGTTTGTCTAGGTGTTAAGGAGTTCTCTCATAGCTGATAGTGTGTATTCAAGCACACAGTAAACTGTGAGATACGTACATGTGGAACGCGCGCGTGCACACACACACACATATACATACATTTATGTATGTGCATGTATGCATACACTTGACTTTCATGCCATACACAATTTGCTATTATTGCTAATTGCAGACTTATTGCAGACTAGGAGCGGTGGCCTTTTGTTCCTTTACAGTATGGAGTGTTTTGTTGTGTTTTTTTGGAGAACATGGGCCAATCCACACTGATCTTAACAGGTCTCATTTTCTGAGCTTCAGTGGGCTTCAACGCATGCAGCACAACACTTTGGTGAGTTGGTTTTTCTCCCTCAAGGATGACAGGGCCGAGGCGAATAATCAGAGCGCTACATCCCTGCTGCATTTTTCTTTTGACCAGAACAAGGTAGCTAATGCCTAACTCCAGCTTCCCTCTTATCATCCTGTTGTCAGGTCCCAGGCACCTGATTTTGTTACCTGCTTTTTGCTTAATTCTCTGGACTCATCTCCGGAAGAGACTCACTTACAGACAAAGAACACTAATGGTGTATTTGCCTAAATTCTCATGGATGAGAAAATTAATGCCCCCCTCCTTTTTTTTGTTGTTGCCATGGTCACAGGAAAGGAATTAAAGCATCAAAGCCTTCTATTTCCTGATGATGGATTAAGGAAATTATTAATTTGTCTTATAAAAAGGCAGGTTGCGTCTCTGCAATTAATGTTAGAGGGCCCTTCATGAGGGGAATTTCAGCCTCCTGGGCGGAGAAGGCTAAAGCATCTGCTTATTCACCAGCTTAGATATATGGGGCTGCTATGGGGTCTATGCTTTCATTAGTCATTGCAGATAGGATTTGGCTGCTCAGGCAGTAGTTTCTTTGGGGCACAGGATTAAAGATTCAAGYTCCCCTATAAATTAAGCCTTTTTCTTTATCCATTTTTTAATGCACCATCCATGATCTCTCAGGATTTWTTTTCCATTGCAGAATGAGGAAAAGCAAAAACTTAGAAAAAACTACTTATGTGTCTTTGGTATGTTCTTACWCCTTCCCTACCCTGCTTTTCTGGCTTCTTGGTGCCCGATGGCTCCCTRCCTCCGAGGCTGCTATTTATACATGAGCTCTTCGTAAAGGCTGGCTCAGTGATGGGCTGCTTTGCCCTGGTGGCTCCAGGTCTGTCCGTGCCACATTGCTCATCCACAGCCAMCAGGGTGGTCCCAGCCTTGGGAGTGAAGGGGCCTGACGGGGCTCACACCTTGGTCCGTAAAGACCTGCCATGGTCTGGGCCTCTTCTCCCAGCTCCTTCTCACAGTATTTCTCTAAGAGCTGCCTTGACAAGAGCCACCACTGGGAGCACTTTGGCCAGCAAAGCCCTACTTCTTCCTCTGTCTTTGGGCTGCTTAYGCTTGCGGGACATAATGGGGAGGAACTACTCTGCTCACCTCTGTTATAGGAAATTCTCGAGTCACCTTTCTGTCATCTTTCTATTTTTTCTAAACAATTGCAGAACRTATAATTTTTTATTACAGTATTTGTTTTCAAACTTTTCTTCAAAGCTAGGAGAGAAAAAAAAGCAGCACCAAAACATGGAGATTTTGATCTTCTTGGTGAGTTCAGCTATTTTGCCCTTTATTTACTTGAGTCCTTTTCTTTTCTTTTCTTTTTCTTTTTCTTTTTCTTTTTCCTTTTTTTTTTTCCTGAAGGGCAAATGTCTTAATACTTTCCAGTGAAATCAGGGGAATTAAATTGTTGCTGGAAAATAGCTGACGAGTTAGTGCTAGCGGGGATGAAGGGAGGCAGAGCGGTGCTTGTGGCAGGCAGCTGTAGCTCATGCGAACCTYGTGGCTCGCCCCTTTGGTATAGTGTCTCTCAGGCCCTTTGCCTGCCTTGCCACAGGAAGCAGGAACTTGTTTGTCACTCTTCCCAATGCTAAAATGACATGAAGAAGGAGAAACTTTTTTGTCCAAGTGATTAGCTCCTGTTTTCCTTTGATCTTTACGCTAGTTCCTTTCCTCTTTGGATTTAAAAAATGCCTGGACCTCTTCTTGGAAAAGTTGAATGCAATTTAGAAATACAACAGGAGTTTGCATACCCACCGTATTTATATGAATAGTACAGTGCTGCTCTCCCACCGACCACGTTCAGACCACGCTCTGTTCTGATATCTTCCTTGGGTATACTGCTGCAGTCAGTAAGACTCCTTCAGTTGATTGAAAGATATGAAACCCTTGTTCCTGGGCTTGATGGGTGTACAATTAAGAGCTTTAAAATCAATGTTGCAACTCTGTGACAGATATTGCTCAGCTTTAAACACTCCAAATGATTTAGCGATCTCAGATGCTGAGCCATAGTCCTTAAATTTTCAGCTGCTTTGTGACAGGAACCACATTTACCTCTGTGTTTGTGCAATGGCCGTGGGTCCCTCTCACACTGGTGCCACTATACCCCTTCTGTGTGCAAACACATGAATTCGCAAACACACTGGGCACCTGCAAAGTCTAAAACAGTAAAATGTTTCACCACGTGTACCCTGAGTGCACTTATACATCAATTAAGCCCACTTGAAAGTGTTCCACAGTCTCTTGATGCCATTACTTTTTGCTCTGGTCAACAACACATACACAATGTGCAAGGTTTAAAATAGGCCCTGAAAGAGTTTACTTTCTCCCCAGACAGCCTTTGAGAACTCGGAAACACTGATGCCATCTGCCATGCCTTTTCTCTCTAGCTGTCTGGAGCAACTGAGCATTTGATGGGCCATGCAGCAGTTTATCCCTCAACACCTCTGCAGCCCTTGAGAGCAAGTGCCTTTAGGCCAGCCTGCAGCAAGTATGAACTGCACTATTCTKTCAATCTTTATTTTCTCCGTATTTGATACCGGAAGGTTATGGTGTTTTCCATAATCTCTCATTGTGTTGAATGTCCAAATGCTGGTGGCCACGTGTAGATAATATAYCTTGGCATTCAACATGACAAGTGCAGGGAGAGGAAAGGTTATAAGCTAAAGGAGAGGGGAGAAGGAGAAGCATATCTAGTGCTAAAAGTCTTTGCTCATTCCACRTTTTTTGTTCTATCAACTGAAGGAATTAAATTTACATGTAAATCCCTTTAAATTAAAATATTCAATTTCTAATTCAGAGAAAGCTGAAATAAAACTTTTTCATATCTCAGCTCTCTGTCTTCCCATTTGCCTCATCCCAGACTTTATAGAGACCCAATACAGGTCCCCAAAGGAGATTTGTGTGTTCTGCTCCGTGGTGGTCTTGCTATGAGCAAGACAGCAAGACTGCTCACTTGCTTTCTAGGGAATAGATCTGCACCATAGGGTGCACCATGCAAATCTTCCTTGCTTGCTCTCTTGCTTTTATTCCTGTACTCCTGTATGAAGATTTCCAGGTCATGCCAGCCTTCTCCACTACAGAGGGAAAGCTGGGATCGGAGACTTCAGTCGTTCTGTGAATCTATTTATCGTGACTCCATAGGCTCTATGAAGCATATATGTATATACCTGTGTGCGTGTGTGTGTGTGTGTGTGTGTGTGTGTGTGTGTATACACACACACACACACACACACACACGCACATGCACAAACACACACACATACACACATATATATGTATATATAACCATACAGACCTGGTAAGCTATTTCCAGAGGGATATGCGCTATCTTCTGAAAGCTCGTGGAAAGTCAGAAGGGGAGCTAATAGGGTTAAACTTACTGCAGCTTTTTATGCTGTGGAAAACTTGTTCAGAGATGGGTTTCTGCCATAGGTGATATAGAGAGAAGGACTCAGGACAGAAATCTTGACAAGACAGTTTTATTTCTGGGTCACCAAAGGAGGAAAGGGCTTCTGGGAGCTGAAAATTTGCATACCATTTGCATGGTGGCCTGGTCACTTTGAAGGGTGATGATTTATTGCATCCTGAGACTCAGCTGGGGTAAATTTCTCAGATTTCCAAAGCCCTTTTCTTCCATGGCGACCCAATCCCCTCAGCAGACGTTTCACGAGGCATGTGGCCATCTGCTGCCATCATTACAGCTTCCTCTCCTTTTCCTGTCAAAGGTGCTCAAACTCATTTGATATCTGTTGATATGCTTGTCTGAGGTTACTGTAAAGTAACTGTAAAGTAGCTATAAAGTAACTTCATTCTCTTCTGCTGAACTTTCATCTCAAGAGTGTTTTGTCTAAAGAGAGTATCTGAAACCCATGCTGCCAGTCTCATTATTCAATGTAAGCAAACTTCTTCCCACTAAACAAGCAACCCAACTTAATGCCTACCCTGCGTACCGCCACAAAAAAAATGCTAAAAAGAGTTTAGCCAGAGTTAGTCCAACAACATATAAGGGACATCATTGCCTTGCTTATTGGCTGCATGGCATCTATGTATGGAAATGAGATACAACACCTGTGTTCATTTCATGATAAAAAGGATTTCCTCTTATAGAATGTATGTGCACATTTATATAGATACGTATTACCTGATGCACATAATGATGGTTATCACACCTAAGGGTATCRCCTAGGGCTGGCAGGTCTCACACAGCAGCTGGGCCCATAGGCCGCCTGAATTCATGTGACATGGAAAMGGAAAAATAAAAGAAAACAAATCTGAAAAGCCCAGGAAGAGTTATAGCTTGAATAAATAGATTAAATGTAATAGAAGGAAAAAATACAGCCACCTGCTCAATTTACTACCCCGAAGTCAGCTGGTAAAATGACGGCCCGAAKCACAGCTCTTCCGCAGGAACACTTACCGCGGCACAGGGGCTGTCACTGCTCACACGCGCTTGGCTTTCCCGAGTGAAATCAACAGCRGAGCAAAGCTGCTCCCTCCCCCACACCAGGGCAGCATTAAGGAAATTATCAGAAAACTGCCCGTTCCACCAGGGCTTGAATGAAGCCTTGAAAGCCAGATTAGACTGGGGACTTGCTCCTGAAAGTGCCCGGGCGAGGACTGCATCTGAGGCAGCCTGCAAATTTCACCGGGCCGTTGCAACTGCTGTGCCTAGGGAAATGTGGTGAGAGCTGCGGAGAGTCCCGGCCTCGTGCCAAGACGGAGGGCAAGCAGCACAAAATAGCCGYGGCGCCCAGCGGTAGGCAAGTGGGAGAATCCTAAGCAGGCAGAAACAWGTTACTGCGCGAGGGGAGCTTCCCTTAACCCTTCTGCACGTAAAGGTGAGCTTAGGGAAGAGTAAAGAAAAAATYACTCTTGAAGGATGGGAGACTAAATGAAAATATGCATGCTGCAGACACAGATAGTGTTGCAGATGGTGAGGCTGGGATAGCCAGTTTAGAAATATTCATTTTGTGCAAGATGGATAGAAATATAATCTGTTTAACACCCTGGGTAGTGGGGAGAGACTGAAGATGAAGCTGGATATAGGATCATCACGCAGTGACTGTCATCTTGCTTTGGCAGTATTAAAAATCCCTCGGTGGCATTGCACTAATGCAGACACCAGTGTCACTGAAGATTTAAAACTCAGAAAAAGCAAGGATAGGGTCTGAGTATCTGTGTATCTTCAAGGAATAACCAGCATGGTAAAAGCAGAAAAAACCTRTGAAATTTAGCCATGCCGGAGCTGGAAGAGCACAACCCTGTCTCTGAGCAGCACCTGGCAGCTGCTGAGTATACATTCCAGTTAAGGCCAGATRTTTCCCTTAGCCAAGATGCCTGCTGGAGGAGTCTTGTCACCCTGGGCACCTTCAACAGGACAGGAGCTTGCACATACACCCCTCCATGGGGCAAGCRAGGATCCCAGTTAAGTGTCTAAAGCGAGGTGGCATGAATAGGGATCCAACTATGTGAAATATTCAAGGAGAGCATCACCAAATCCCGGGGAACGTGAGTCACTCTTTCGTATTTGGCTTTCGTGGTCCCACCACAAGAGCATGCTTCAGCACATAGCAGAGAAGCTTTCATGTTTTGGGTTATGGCAGATGGTTGCAAAAGACCATCATGGATATTATCTCAATAGCAATTTCTGGCCACACCAAAGTGGTTGGTTTTTAAAATGGTTATGGTAATAATTTACCAGGTTACTAATTAGTCTATTAATTTTGAAATGGTTCAGAACAAAGTTRAAAAAATGATGATTCATAGGTATTGTTTATCAAAAAGGATTTCAGAGAGGACAACTACTTATTACAAATATATCAGATTATGAAATCAATGGAAGAAGAAAAAAATAGAAACCACAGAAAATAATAAAAAAAAATGAGGAACATTGTTAATCTACCAGGATAAGAAAAATTAGACCACATTATATGTTCAGGAAATTAATCTGAATGATATGAAAATAAAATACATCCATCACGTTCTTTAAGTGCTGTAAGAAGGAATAAAATTACATCTCACCTCTTCTGCATTTACCATCAAATTGCATTTCTTTTGTTTCCTGATGCATGATTATATGCAATTGCCTTAGAAAGGAGCTATGTCCCTTGTTACTTAGTCTCTAATTCTAGTCCTATATTCAGGTGTAATGCCATTTCTTTGTCACATTTGTAAGTGATTAGAATCCGTCTCTTAGAGASAAATTCTTTGACAAACTCCAGGAATTAGGCAATGAGAAGAAGTTCACTTTAGTCCCAAGAAAGTATAGCAGTGTTGCTGGTTTGTGTTGTGCTCTTTTAATGTCTTTTGTTGTATTTGTGACAATAAGAGCTCCTCTTTTTTTTTTTTTTGACCATTGGAAAAAACGTGGTGCAATATGGTGCTATATTATTTTTGATGGAACAGCTTCTCTGATTAAGAGGAAAACCTTAAGAATGTATCCTATCAGCCCTAGTAAATGCAGCTCTTTTAGCAATTCAGAAAACTTTCAGAACAAGGGGATGGCTTAATTTTGGTCTCCAAAGGGTGACAGTCCAGGCAGCAAGATGATCTTCTAGACACAGTGAATGGAAAAGCACCTGCCTGAAGTTTTGCAGGTTGGCCGGGCACTGGCGGTCGTGTAGACCCCAGAAGGGGTGCAGCACTTCACGAGTTCCCAGCAGGCATGTCCGTAGTCTGACCCCTCTCCTTCCCTGGGAACTGGGCTCAGAAGCTGCTAACCTTGTTGTGCTTATTCAGATGCTTCCTCAAGGCACCTGGAAGCCTGGAAGGTCTTTTAACAGCCACAGACTCCCCAAACTGCRAGGCTGTCAGCTAAAAAGTGATGCCGTGACAGAGGTGTCAGAGGGCTCTGATTTAATTACGCTGAATGTTATTGACTACGTTTATGGCTCTGTTGCTTGAAAATGGCTGTTTTGTCTGCTGTGCTATGTTACAAGGTCTAATAATCTCTCAGTTAAAAGAACTTGACTCTTATCCCAAGTTTTCC
The DNA here is from genome assembly GCF_003343005.1 of Rhea americana. Lineage (NCBI taxonomy): Eukaryota > Metazoa > Chordata > Aves > Rheiformes > Rheidae > Rhea > Rhea americana. Next base: position 3,719,410 of record NW_028186346.1, on the reverse strand, counting down.
TGCCTAGTAAGTACATTCTCATTTACATTCCTYCTTAGTTAGTAAGCTCTAGCTCAGCCCTGAGTCCTTCTTGAAAATCCTGGACTGATTCATTTTCCCCCTGAAGAAGCTCCTCATAAACTCTGGCTCACCCCACACACATGCATTTCATTTTAATTAAAAAATACCTTGCTGGCATGACAAGCTATACAAGTTTTGCTAAAATATTAAATAATAAAAAAAAAAGATCTCAGAACCCTCAGGTCTCTGTCATAGAGAGASACAATACATCAAACATCTGTCCAGAACAGAACTGAGGAGAGTTGTAGCATCTGGAGTTTTAACTTCTCTCCATTTATCATTGTGACGGATTTCTGATTTGGAGGCAAGTTCTCTTGCAGAATGATCACGGGCCATCTTTTTCTTTTCTCCCATAGCTGTGCAAAGGCTCTCCTCAGTATTTATTAGTGGAAAATCTTTTACTATTTTTTATTTTTTTTATTTTTTACAAAATCTCTTTCTCACATTTCCACCTGTTTTGAGCACAGAAATAGGATGTGTTTCTCCATTTCAGTTCCTCCCCTATCACATTAGTTGCTCAGTAATTTCTTTTCAGTTCTGCACTGTGCTTTGCCTCTTCCAATTTCCACTCCTAGTTTACAGTCATTGATTCTTTATATGCTGAGGATCTGCTCCAGGCTGGCACATCTCACCCTGTGAAGTTATCCATTAGTGTCAAAGAGCTATTTAAAACTCTTCAGCAAGTCCATCATGCAGACTTTAAAATACTTATGGCAGTGACCTGTATATGGTTTTGGCTCAGGATCGACCTGATGATGGAGGCACACTTTTGCTCCATGAGTCCTTTTTGGGACTCTGGAGTCCCGAGCTCCTTGTCCCAGAGTAGGAGGAGGAGATATMAGTCATAGAAACTCATGCAGTGCCTGGAGAGCTGCATAGGTAACCCCATTGGAAAATCTGGTGCAGTAAGGTGGAGCACGTGTACCACCTCTAGTAAGCAGTCAGGTAGCTACAGCTGCTAGAGCTCTTAACCAGCAGCTTTTCTGGGTGTTGAGAGAGCGCGAGCGAGAGAGAGCAAGCAGAGAAAGGCAGACCATAATGCAAACCAACACCGGGATACTGCTAAATGACCCTGCTCAGGTATAGAAAGCTGTAGAGGTATGTTAACATGGTGCTTCACCTGGGCTAATTAGCCCAAATGATACAACCTCTCCCTGTTAGAAGGGTATCTTGGAGAAGCACTGCACCGCGCTATCACCTGTAGCTCACAGCCCCAGGGTTCAGACGACCACCTGAGACACAAGGGATCTACTTGGCATCGCCAGGGCAGGAATTCATAGTCAGCCATTCCTTGTCCCAGGAGCACACCTTAATCACCCACTGCGTGACGGGTGTACTGTGGATGGGTGTATGCTCCAGCCTTCTTACTTAAGCGGAGTTACTGGGCAGAGAAGCCATCGAGATACACGAGACCAGGGAGATAGTGGGCAAATGCTAAAGGGAGGATATGCARCACGACATACAATTCATTAGTTTTGTTAGATGTAGGATTATCAGTTTTGTTAGGCGTGGGATTATCAGTTGTGGTGGCCTTTCTCTACCAATCCCGGGGCTTGGCTGGGCCACAGATTGCAGCTCCTGGTGTACTGGCATTTCAGGGCTGCAATGAAGAGCAGCACAGTTAAGTCAGCCCAATACCATGCTTGAGTAACTTAGTCACCCCTCTCAGCCTGGGTCAAGCGCTGTGCCTTGCTGACAGAGCTACATCCCAACTTCAACACTGGCCTATCTGGTGCTCGCTTAAGGATCTCCCCACAGTATTTCAGCTCAGAGCTTAGACTTTTCCTGAGGTCTCCTCAGTTAATTTAGTCCTATATCAGGGTGCCTGTTGGTGTATGTYCTTATCATTCAAAATAAAATTTTAATCTGTTTTGGAAGATCTCTTACAGTGCCAGTCTTCTGAAGTGTATTTCTTGGCCATATAAATTCCTCTACTGTTCATTCCTGTACTTCATTTCAAGTGCAAGTGACCCACATGGCAGAGTTGCTCCATATCTGAGCCATTTTGCTAATGCATCCAGAAGAGGTCTTGTAAATTTAATATTTATTGTTATTTGTACAGCATTTAATATTTATCTGTTACCTGTGTAGCAATAAACTTGCTCCAGGCACATAGTAGCTCAGTGAAACAAAGTCCAGGGAGACAATGTTAGCAAACTGCACATGTGAAGAGGAGGAGGCAAGGCAACAAAACAATGTCACCAGGCCATGAAATTTCTCAGATGTCTTTATAGTGAAAAAATACAGAAAGAGTGGCTGCAGGTAGTCTTGGCTAAAATCATGGCCATCACTGAATGCTTTGGAGAAGGACGTAAGAATCTCATTGCAGAGATGTATAATATAAATTGTTCTTATGGCAGTTTGCCTCTTAACTCTCATTAGTGAGTCAGATAAATGGTATGGGCTAAATATGACTCTAAACATGACCGTGACCTTCTTGCCTTTCCTTTTCTGTCCCAAAACCTCACTTCAGGATTCCATAGTAAATTGGCCCTCTCCTACACCATTGGCTGCAAATGCTTTTCCTGAAACTTTTGGGTGCTTAGAGGTGAGGCGAGGTCAGGTCTCTGCAAGGTCAGTGCCTTACAGAAGAGCAGGTACCTACCAACAAGCCAACCAGAGGCATGCGCACATATGGATGTGCTCAGCCCATGCTGTAGAGCAGAGCCTCCACACCAGTCTGCCCARCTGTGGTATTTTATTTCTGTTTAGGGCAGTGGCCCCTGGCTTCTTCTCAAAGGACTCTGCAACCACAAGACATGGGCATAATGCAAAATATATTTTTAGGTAATTTCCCTGTACAAAAACTCTYCTTATATTTGAATAAATTTGGAATGTAACACATTTTATTACAGCTGATGTAACGTAACTCTCAATGTTCATGCCATCCATATAAATATTAGCCCATTTTCAAATCCTATCTTTCTAGGCTCAGTGGTATCTGTGGCTTAAAGTCCCATACATTAATTGTACTTTGTATAATAAAGTATTTCCTTTAGCAGTTTAAATATGTTGGGTTTAATATACTTATCCTGTAATTTATATGGCAGAAATTGACTTCTAGGTATCACTTCATTTACCTCCCCTATGTTCCCTATTATTCATTTCTTCTCAAAACTAATGTCCCAATTTTCACTCTCTTTGCAAAGAGAATTTCTTCTCTCCCTTTAGATCTGTTTTGAGGTCAACGATCAACCTTGAGTGCAACATTACAGCTGAGTGTGTGCTACTAAGTTACAGTTTCAATATTATTTCCTGAATAGTCCTGAAATTATTTCCAATGCTATAACCAAAAAAAACTGTTTTCAAATTTCTCTAGCTACTGTATTCTTGCACTTTATTCCTCATCCCTTTGCTATGGACCTTTCCTTCCACTCCCTTCCACTCCAGTATTTTTACATGTCCAACACCACGTAGAAACTCTTGGTTTTCATCTTCTGAGGTAGCCTCGATTCTCTTACAAGTTTCGATACTCTACAAGCTAGTGAGCCCCAAAGTCTTCCTGTTCCCACCCCTGAAGAAACTGCTAGCAAAACCTGCCCTTGCCTTCTCCYACCCAAAAATATCACTGGGTCATTTCCCAGCTTTCAGTGCAKGTCCCAGTGGTGTCATGTCCTCTCTCTTTCTCCATACAACTGGCTTCCTCTTTCCCCACCGTAAGACCCTTTAATACACAATTTCCCCCAGGCCCTGCAGGGCTAACCAGTGCATTTCACATCTCTCCCGAGGAATTTCTAACAGAGGAGTTTCTTCTTTTTGATTTGATTTGATTTTTTTTTTTTTTTTTTACAGAGGAGACACCCCTCACTGCTGCTCACATCTGGGATCTCCTAGCCCTGGGAGTTTTTTTTTTTTTTTTTTTAACAGAGGAGACACCCCTCACTGCTGCTCACATCTGGGATCTCCTAGCCCTGGGAGCTGGTGGAAACCCATCCCAGCCTGAGTTTTCCTATCTCCATGAACCCAAATCTTTGTTGTCACTTAGCTCCTGGGAGTCTCTCAGGAAGGGGAAAAGAAGCAAGCTCACCTGAGTCAGAGATGTGCRTGATTACTGAATTAATGAACGTTTGTTTCTCTTCTCTTTCCAACCTTCAGGGCTTAGGTAATGATAGAACGTTTCACAACTTCTTTTTCATTTTGTGATTAGACAAAGAAAAGACAGTGGGAGACACGTGCTCATCACTATTTTCTAGGGAGGTGCAAGGAATTTGCCCCGTTTCCAAGCTTTAGGCTTCTGTTCTGAGAAGGAAAATGTTACGCTATTATTAATGAACTGGAAACTAATGAAAGCCAGAAAACTGAAAGCTACTGATGTATTTTTCAGGACCAGAAGAGTTTCTGTGCTGTATTCATGGTCAAATCCTCCAGCACGCTGAGTTGTATGGCTGGGATAAAGACAGCGTGGTGGACTCAGGAGTTTAGCCACCTATTTAAACTCCACCAAAATTATAACCTCTTTCTGTCTTCTGTGGTGTGATTTTCATTTTTTTGAATGGTTGTACCTACAGTACAGTTTCTGATTAAATCAAATTTTCAGAGACTTAGGATAGACATAAAAATGTGCTAACTTTGTAGAAATTTAGGCTATGAAGGTCCCATCCAGAAGTGATTTTTAAAAACGAAATTCTGCACAACTGATTTGGGGTTTTCTTAGCATTTCAAAGTTTGATGTAYGTGTGTATGTGTATGTATGTAAATGCCTTTGTGGTGTCTGTTAATGCAAAACTATACTGTTGGTGATGCTTAACTTCTTTATAGATGGATATTAATTTTGTGGAAAAAATAAGAATATTCTGTCTTTATCTTTCTTTTAGAAATGCATTTTATCCATATGTATGGTTTTCAACAACCTTTCCCCACTCGTAAATATATTTTTTAAAAAGATAAGGAAATAAACAGAAATTCTGGGATGTAGCATGTGGATCTGCTGGGAGGTGTGTGCTGAACTTGAATTTGTGTGGCTGAGGCCCCATGCACTGAACCAAACGTAACTGCCTCCCGTCCCTRTGCACAGCATCTAATTTATGGATTTAAAAATCCGTAAGTGCTCATTGCCATGATGCAGCATAACGYCTTTTGAGGCAGTTTTCGGCACCAATGTGGTAGAAGACATTCATTTAAAATTACACTAAATATTTGTGGGTTTTTTCCCAACTGCGAAAGACCATCAGTACTGACCACCGTAATGCAGGGGATCCATTACTGACTCCTTCGTGTTCCCGGAGGAGATTTCGAACAGAACAAATAAAAGCAATTCTGTACATACGCACAYGCACGCACATTCTTCGTGTCACGCCGACAGCCTTAAATAAGACAAGAACGAGGTAGCTCGATGCCTTTTCTGGACTAAGACACYACAGAGTGTGAGCTTCAACCTAAAGCAGTTTGTAATCTCTACAAGCCATCTATCTTTTTTTTATGCTGCSTGAGACGGAGACTGTGAGGGCTTTCACCAGCCTGCTCTTATTTTCTACGCCCGTACCTAGCTATTGCAGATAGTAGAAACTTCCATCAGGGGTCTCTGGCTAGCAGATGATCTTTCCACATTGCGCTTGCGATACCCGGGGGGTTGGGAGAAGTTGAAGGAAGGAGCCCGAGGCTTTTCGTTCTGCTCCTGCAAGGGGCATATTTGCAGCTCGGGGCCCTGGCTCTCGGCTACGGYGCACGTGAGTCTGTGCCTGCAGCCCGGGGCCTCCCGCGCCGCCACGCCGGGCGCCRGGGAAGATTTCTCCAGTGTGTGCAGGACACAAAAACACTGCTTAAAACCAAAAATAATAAAACAGTGGTCTTAACACTGTGGTTGCGTTTTTGCTTTTGGTTAAGTTGCCAAAAGCTGCAGCTATAAAAACCTGTGGGACACATCTCAAAGCGATGCACAAAATACGGTATTGCGGTTGCTTTCTCTGCATCTCGTTTTACGTCAAGTGTGTCAGTTGGATCACAGGGAGAGAGAGTGTGTGTGTGTGTATGTGTGTGTGTGTGATGTGTGTGTGTGTACGTCTGCACACACGGTGCAGGGGGGAGGTTGGAGATGATAGCAAAAGAATATGCAAAACTGTGAGCTGCTGCCGTGGAGCGCTCCCGGTTTGCAAGGCTTTGCTCAGAGGCTCTCGGCTGCCTCTTGCCTAGACAAGCTTTGATAAGTCAGATGAGGAATAGATACACCTGGAAAGCACAAATCTAATCACTTTTTTTTTTTTTTTTTTGCACACTGAGAAGTAGCAGCGGCAGCAGGACAGGTAAGAAAAGGACGGGTGAGGAAGCATGAAATCAAAGTGACGCAAAGCTCAGCCCCGTTCGAAGGAGGATCTGCCTTTTGCTGCGTGCACGCACAAGAAATCCTGATGAGAGGGAACAACTCGAGGGGACAGTTCAGCAACACGTTTCCTTCTGCTAGAAAAACAGGTCTCCTTCTAGGCTGGTGAAAGCTGACTGCAGCCCTAACCTTGTCTACGTTGGGGATCCTTTCACATGTTGTGTAACATGAAATATGGGGAGGTGAGGACCTCAATTCCTTTCACAGAATTTATTTCAGCTTTTAATAAATGTCCATGGAATATGTACAAAGTATATTCAATGTGTGTAGTATGTGTTTAATGCATATTCATGTTATTGTGACATGTATAATAGGGAATAGACACACAGATATACAGCATATTTATAGCATATATTGCATAGCTTAACATTTCTCTCTTATATATACATACTGTGTATTATCTATATACTTATTCCCTGTGTTAGAGCTATATGTGTACACAGGCTTACATACTTATATTTTTGTACAGAGAAAAGACCAAATWTTTTATTTTGTGTCATGGATGTATTATATAGTATGTGCAGGTCAAAGGATTGTCTTGATGATTTTTAACTTAATTTAAGCTTCGGCTTAAATTAGAAAAATGTAAATTACCTAAAGCCTGGGAAGCCTGAGTCTCATTTTCAGAAATGATTTAGAAATACAAGCCCACTCACTGTGAATGAGACTTAGGTTTTGTATTGGCTTTTCCAACAGGACTCAGGTGAATATACTGTATATACTCGGGCTTGGGGAGGATCTTACTAATGTGTATAAATATCTAAAGGGAGGGGGTAAGGAAGATGGAGCCAGACTCTTCTCAGTGGTRCTCAGTGACAGGATAAGAGGCAACAGGTATAAACTGAAAGTCAAGAAGCTCTGTCTGAACATGAGGAAAAACTTTTTGTTCTGTGAGGGTGGTTGAACCCTGGAACAAGTTGCTCAGAGAAGTTATGGAGTCTCCATCCTTGGGGATGTTCAAAACTCAAGTGGACACAGTCCTGTGCGACATGCTCTAGGTGACCCTGCTTGAACAAGGGAGGTTGGACTTTATGATCTCCAGAGGTCCCTTCCAGCCTCAACTGTTCTGTGATTATTTAAGTACTTGGAAATGTTTCTTTGTGGTCTCTTCCCATCTGAATATAATGGTTTGAATTTTTGGTACATACACAAAACAGCCACAGTGGGCATCCTAACAGCCAGTCCCACCACTAGAAGAATGGACCCCCCGTCCACACACACAAATCTGGCAACCTTGGTACAAAACTGTCTGGGATCCAAATCAGATCACCTAAGTGTCAGATGTATATAGTTTTTTAAAGTGTTTGTGATCAGAGAGTAAGGAACAAGTCCATTTAAGGGCTAAGTATTTGAAATATATGTGCAAATGTTCAGTATGGCTGTGTTTCTACTAAATACTTTATGTGTGGTATAATTTTTTTCAATCATGCTTTGGATCATAAGACATCAGTTATGCATCCTTTCCCAAACAAGTGCCAGCAAAASCTTTATACTCTGCCCCAACTTGGGCTATTCTGTATATGATACCTTTTATTAAAGAAATATTTTGGAACAATCATAGAGAGTTTTTAATAATGTTATTGGCACTCTAGCCCTCTACCTCTAAAGCCAGATGACTTGAGGCTCTGTAAACACCAGCAACACTTTCTTCATGTCAGTAGCCTTACTGACTTCAACTCTGTACAGTACCTGTAGCAAAACTGAGAGTGCAACTCAACCACATGAATAGTCTCTTTTTAACTTTAAATTGTCTTACCATACATTATACTGTCATAATTTTATCTTAYAAAAAGGCTCAGGAATTTCCAGGATGACAAGCAAGCATCCTGCAGGAAAGGTAAAATTCCCCTCACTTGGTGTAAACCTTCCCATCTCCCATTTAACTTCATTGAAAATCTTAAAGCTGGTCCTGGGCAAGCCTTATTTYGGGCCTTGACTGTTGTGGAGAAGTTAGAAGATCTGGCATTAGGTTTTGGCCCAGTAAGCTTGACCAAGTTTGAAGAGCTTTGAATATGATTCTTGATCGAATGCCCGCTGCAGCCAGGCACTTAATGTCAACTGGAGGCAGGGGGTGTGGTGGTAGCCGTGATCCTCCTAGACTCAGCGTGAGAAAGACTAGCTGAGGACATAAGGTACCATAGTCTTTTACCCACCTGCAGAACTGGGGACTTAGTGGGAAAGGAGGGCACTTTCATTTATGAAAAATTTAAATGGCAGCTGCTTTTAGCTCTCGTGCACTTTGGAAAAGAGAGAGCAAAGCCATCAGAGAAGGGTATGAGATGGGACAGAAAATGCAGGTGATTATATCTGGAAGGCATAGAAATGTAATTTAATATGCAGCTCTGCAATTCATCACTTACATACCTATCGCCCTGCGTGTGTCGTGGATGAGCGTGTGCAAACAGATCGAAGGAGGCTGAGGGCATGTGGCTGCACGTGGACGTGGGCGCGAGCACCTGAGCCGCCGAGGGGAGGCTGCAGCCTGCCACCAGCTGCGGTGCTGGACCCAGCCGCGTGCTCCCGGCAGGCTTTTGCCCAGTGCTGCGACGGGAGCAGTGTTTTCCTGACTCCGCGCCAGGCAGCTCGGCTCACCGGGGCGCCGGCTCGGACAGCGCGGGAGCGACCCCACCACACTCCCGCCGCAGGTCCTTGAGGCTCGCGGCAGTCCGGTCCCTTGCGCGTAACGCCCGTCGCAACACGCGGGGAGGCTCGCGTCCCAGCTCCTGCGTCCTCCCGCCCGAAACGCCGCTCTCGAGAAAATAAACGTCGAAGCCGGAAAGCTCAGCCCGGCTCCTCGGCTGGCCGAGCCCCCTTGGCGGCCGCGGGGAGTGAGGGCATCGGCGCTGCCTTGGGGCGTGCGTGCTGGTTCGGGGGGGTACGTCGCGGGGTAACTAGAGAGGTGCCGGGCTCCTTCAGCGGCGGGCCTCCGCGGCGCCTCGAGCGCCGCCGCGTCAAAAGGCAACGCCAACAGGCTGAAGGGAAGGACGTCGCGGCGGAGCGAGCGGGACGCGCCGCCTTTGAGAGCCAGCCGGGCTACAAGCGAGGTGCTGCAAGCACCCTCTGCCCCCCGCCAGCCCCCAGAGGAGCCAGGCGGGGTGTCCCGACCCCCCTGCCCCGAGGCTGCAGGTCCCTTTGCAGGTGCCGTTGCAGAGCCCTGCAGGTGGGAGGACAAAAAATGAAAATACGGGCACGGACCTGCAGCTTAAGAGCCTTCTTAAAAGTGTCAATAAWTTCCGCGCACAAAGAATTTACTTTAGCCTGGGATTTCAACGTAAAGTGATTCGAATACAGTAAGTAGGACCAATTTATTGCTGTTCACAAATTCGCATGCATTTATTCCGCTGAAAATTTGATATAGGGCAATTTTTGTATTCCCATTTATCGCTTGCCAAGAAATAATTAAGAATAGGAGCTAGAAGATTAATTTTAAATAAAAAATCTTCTCAAATGAAAATGTCAGGTCATAAAAATTCCTTTTAAATCATAACAGCATATAAATCTTTGAAATTAACCATGTAATTACAATGTCTATCAACTTTTACCTTGAGCTTTGAGCCTCTCTTTTTAATCTCCCATTCTTTTTTAATGAATAGCTATTTTGAAATTAAAAAGTACTGTTCATTACACATGCCCCACTATAATAGGGTTTTTATCATATTTGCTCTATTTAAAAATACTTGCTACTTTGTAATTATTCACACGCCGATCCCTTCCTATATTGAGTAGAAAATAAAAAATGAAATAGAAGTCAAAGGTGCTTTAGAGCTGAATGATTTACACAATTCATTAAGGACGGTGATTTTTCAGTTAGCATCAGATTAAATGGTTACTTACTCTCAAATAGCCCTTGGGGAGTTGAATTGCTGGGTAGCAAACAGATTAAAGTTTGCATTGAAAGAAAAATTGAATTCAGAGGTAATCAATAGCATAATAGGGGCAGTGAGTGGTGCCTGCTGCCTGAAATGAAATTACCATATTTTTAATCTTAATTTTCCACTCTGTTTATCTGACAGTGTGGATGTGCAATCCAAACAGATAATGAGAGAGTGGGATATTGACACTGCTGTCCTCTGGAGTGCTTGTTTTCAGTGATTAAATGCTGTGATCTGTGATTACTTTGTGCAGGGATGTCAGAGCTGCTGGCCAGAACTATGGGAGGGAGACCAGCTCAGCAGCTGTAGCTCTCCGGTCTCTCAGGTCCTAATGTCTGAAATTCATTTTCTGCCGGGCTATGCGGGGGGAAAAAAATTACCTATTTATGTATATACTTCTGCTGCACAAATTACAATAATTAATCCCATTACTATTGTTGTCCTGATTCAAAAACCTTTAATTAGATCAATATGTAGTGCACCCTCTCTGTAAGCACTATATTAACGAGCCACCGAACTTGCAAGTGATAGTAAGACATGAGTTATTATACAAAGCATGACGAGCAAAGTTTGGAGGCAGAGTAAATTATCTTTGTAGCAGAAGAAGATGGATAATGGGAAGTGTGATTGTATCAGAGATCCAGCAAAGCCAGTTGGTGCAGATATATGGAAATCTGAAATGTAAATAGTACCCATTGTAAGCATACCRTCCACAGGCTTTTTAAAATGCAAATGTAATGATAGAGATGTTTTTGTAAAAAAAATATAGAAGGCTTTGGAAACAAAGCACAGTTTAAAAATTCTAATACATTAACACAGGCAGCACAATCGAAACGCAGAAAAATATAATGATGCAACCTCCTCTTGACCAACATCCTAGATTACTTAATTCCATGTAGTATGAAACCTCCAAATATTCCCGGCATTTGTTGCCTAACCTAAAACATGGCATGAGCCATTTGCATTTTGATTAGAATGAGCGAGATGGTACATTCAGCGTCAGGGCCGGATCCTGCCTGCTAATGGGATTACTGGCGTGGAGCAAGGTTATTTGTGTGCAGAAGGTTATTTGCGCATTGTTTGTGYGTTATTTGCTTGCGGGGATCAGGCCCTGGAAACAGAATTTAGGAGAAGCTTTACATGCGTGCATGTGTGTATGTTTTGATGGATGGATGTATTATTTGAAATGGAGTGTGTCAGACCCTTGCAGTATATTTATTGGTAACAACTACCAAGTTCTCTAGAGAATTAGCAGTTCTGTATAATACAATTTCCTTCTTTGATTATCATCGTAACAAGAGCGAGCCCTCACTTTTCTAACATTAATAAGAAGGCTTTTCCATACACCTTTCCAAAACTATTTTGTCCCTCTTACGAGGGAGGCTAGTATTTTTACCACTCACTAGTTATTTACTTATTTTTAGCTATTCTTAATTTATTTTTCTTTTACTATGTTATAACATAGAAAGCAAGGCTTTATTTTCACAAGTGCTGAGTTTTCACAGCTGCTGTTGCAGTCATTTATGTCTGCAAGACTTCACTCCTGAGAATCAGGTATCGTATAAAAACCTGAACAATCCTGACCGCAGTCTTCAGCCTGAAAGACACACACTCTCTGTAAGTATCTGCAGCATCATTAGATCACATTTCTTGAAATCTAAGCTTTATTGAGGGCATGGAGGGTGCATCTCACAGCAGAGAGTTCAAAAATGCCCCAAAGTCAAATTCTTCCTTCCTTGCATATGTAAAAACATGCAYATACACTAAACGAGGAACAGACTGATTGACAGGGATGAAACCTGCAGACAAGTGCACCCAAACTTTGTCCCTCCGTAATCATTTCTACAAGTTGGAGTGGTCATGTAATGCATGAGCTGATGTACAGCTGTCACCTGGCATGGTGTTCCTTCACCAAATGCCACTGAAGATCCTCTCTTCGCCCTACCTCTGAGAACCGATCCAAATGGATCAAATAACTTTGTGTTTTGGTCTTAATTTTACACTCCTCTCTCTCCGTATGTGGTTTGAGTGCTTGGGCCGAAACGATGCAGAAGAACTCCCTCACTTAGAGGAACAAAATCTCAGGAGCTCGGTAAGGTTGAATGCCTGAAGGTCCAGAGAGTCTTATGTGACCCACAGAGGGCAAAAGGGAGTAAAACAACTGTTACTCCAAGAATAAAGAAAGAAAGCGGAAATTGCCACAGACATGTGCTCTCCTATCAAAAGCTTAAATATGACAAAGAAAGGAATATCTGAAAATGTAAGATATATGCCTCAAAGATATCATACCGAAACTGATGTTGTGAGATATCCTCCATTGCCTTCCTTAAAGAAATATCACTGCAGAAATGTTCTTTCAGGAACTTGTTCCTGCTCCGAGAAACTGGTAGTAAAAGGGACTTCAGAGGGAAAYGAGAAAGGGTGAGGAGTCAAAGCAGCCACTCGGCTATGGCGGCTCGATTCTATACGTTCTGTGCAATACCCAAGGATGTAAATCCAGAATACCCTGATTTAGGTTCCACATATAGTAAGAATTCAGAATTTGACCCAAAGAAATATAATATAGCAGAACACAGCTCAATACATGATAACAGAGATATCTGCAAGTATTTATTATCCACTATTATTATTTTTCTTTTAAATAAATCATGATGGRTCMTATATATTGCATGCTGTTATTCTTGTTCCCTTACTAAAYGCTTATTCAGATAAAAGCTTTGATTCAGGACTGCTGCAGTTGATGGAAGTTTTCTCATTGACTTCAGTGAGAGGAAGAGCAGGGTCAGAATGCATAGGGAGATCTGAGCTTTCATTCCCTGTCGATGACCAGCCCAGTGAGAGGATGGAGGRGACTACGCCATCAGTGTCAAAGGAGTTGCTTTCTTAAGGGTCCTCTTAACTTTTTATTTTATCTTATTTTCTGATTTCAAACCTTGCTGTTGGCTCAAATGAGATAATTATACCAGTACTTCTAGCATGAATAGTCATGCATGCTAAATTATAATGCCTTTTCCAATGAATACTTATATATATGATCTTGAAATAYGATTTTTTTGCAAATACTTATGTCAGTAAAATTAAAAAACACTGCAGTGCTTGGAAGATGAGTGTAAATGCTTAGAAGATGAGTGGGTGAGAGCATGGCAAAAGCAAGTGCAGTTAAATGTCTGATCAAACACTCATGACAGTATTCACCCACCTTTAGTAAGAAGACAGTATCCAAAATATTCACATAATTATAACCATGCTTTCATCAGACTTTTAAGATGACATTATTTTCATATTAATCTTTGAATAGTGCATTGAGGTTATATTTTGTCACCTCCATACGGTCAATGGCATGAGTTCCCCTCAGAATTGCCAATATCTCACAGAAGTCACTTGCGTTACCATATTTCTTCGAAACTGTTTTCTTCTGAAATTACTATATCTCTTGTGTTTGTCATATCCATTAATATAAAATATAATGTATACATATTAGCAATATTTTTAAAAATTGCTAAAAAGTTTTGACATGAGAAACTCCCTTGATTCATGACGTTCAGGTTTGCTCTCTTTATTTTGCAAGCCATCTTAGATAAAGATGACATGAAAAGATAGAAGTATTGCAAAGTTATGGCAAGTTTACCATGAAGTTCAGGAGCTTGTCTAGGGCAAGTAAAGTAAGAAACTATCTATCTCAARTAGATTTCAGTGGGGGTAGCTATGTGGTTGCMGTTGCTTCCGGTATATTAATAACAYGTTACCATGCTGCTTCAGCCAGTTGTTGTATATCCAGAAAATGACAAAGTAAGATGCAAACAATGGGCAGTCCTTTCGATTTCTTTGCAACAGGAACATCTATATTCATTACTACTCTTTGTATTGTGTTCTCTGCATATGCATAAAATATTTTATTAGARCTTTAAAATGCTGATCCTGAAGACCCTGCAATATTGCTAATAAACACCCATTGAAATGGAAAGTGGTTAAAGAACTGTTTGAACTTCTTTCCTGTCCTCTGACTATAGAGGTATAGTCCAACTGAACATTGGGGTTTATAAGAGCACAAAAGCTTTCTTCTGCCCATGTACCTGCAGTCACCACTTTAAGTATATTGAGCTTTAGAACACACAAAGAAAAGGGAGAAAATCCAAATCAATCTCTTTCCTTTCACTCCTTAAATCCGGACATGCTCCATCACCTTTTCAAAATAGTGAGCTGCCCTGCCCCAAAATGGAGAAAAGAAACAAAATCAAATGCAAAACAATGAAGAACGGATAATCTGATCTTTAAATAAGGAGACATGTTGCTTGGGGCTTAGGCAGAGTAAAGTTTCACAATGATGTCACCTTCTTCTGAGAACGTGACCCCCATAAGAGGTGAAGGGTAAAATGTAAATACCAYTAATCCATTGTGTTTGTATATCTCTTAAATATGCGCTGTGTTTGGCACGACTGACTCCACCAACTGTCTGGCAATCTAGTAAGACTTTACTACAGGCATTGAATGGGCAGTATTCATGGAAATCAAATACTTGCTCTTTTTTCTGACTGAAGTTCAGCTCACTGATGTCTTTTCATTAAAATAGACCTTTTCTGTCTCATTTCTGACAAACCTAGATTTGATTTTCACATGTAAAAACAGAGAGCCCTTTGGTTTTCACATAGAAAGCAATATCCTCTACGTGTGCCAACGGCCACAGTCCTAAGTCATGCATATGAAGTTCAGTGTAAGGATTTCTTTTCTTTTTTTCTTCCTTTTTTTTTTCATTTTTTGTTCTAAAATACCTACTCCAAACTAAACAGGAACRAATTCAGAAAAGTCATATTGCCCGTGCTGTAGTGGATCAGAGTGGCTGATACAGTTGTCCCTTGTTGCCTCTGTGTGTCAGTAATGGGGAACGGAGCATATCTACAACAGYGCTGGCTGCCTAGCATAAGCCTGAAATACAGGTTTGTATTTTTAGGAGATTTTCATGAAATATGCTAAGAATAGATGAGTTTAAAGATTTTTAAGGCTGTCCGTAGACAACGTTTGTTTTTTGTTGGTGCATCCTTGAAGACAGCCATACGCTCGTGTAGGGGGAGCAGAAATCTGAACTGACTGAGMAACCACCGCTCTAAGCTCCTTCTACTGTCTGGGTGATGTCTGTTGGCTTTTAAAACACAAATAGAGATTGCATTTTTATAGYATTTTATAGCATTTCTGCTAAATCTGAGGATAACAAATAGTAAGGCAACCAGAAGCTTCTGCCCCGTCTCAMTGTATAGGAGCAAAATATGTGCTCTGCAACTCAGGTCAGGAAATTTGTTTAATCTATCATTTCTGTGCATACAACTTTATTGAGAGGGATGCAGAGAGAAAGGGGACCAGGAAGAAGGGAGAAATATTTGTTTATTTTTAAGGGGAAAATAGCTTTTGACAAAAAGTTTGTGTTCCAGAGGGGCCAGCCTTTCCATATAAGGACATAGCCTGCAAAATCCTTTTCTGTGAACTTGAGAAATATTTCTTGCTCTGCTTCTRCCTAGCCGGATCTATACACATTTTTCTGTACTTTTCCCACTAGCTCTTTCTTTTCTACTGCAAAGTTACYTGTTTTCATTGGTAAAGGCTTTCACAACCTATTGGCATCCAGCCTTTCATGTCTGCTTTAAATAGGTTCACATTAGTTTTGACTGGGCCAAATGTTCCTCACTTCCATGTTTGTTAAATTTTCACACAGGTATCCTAGGGCTTTTTCCAGTGCTGGGGAAGATTTTCCTGTAACATCTTCAAAGCCAGTCGTCCGCTCCTTCACATGGCTTCTTACGCTCSTTTGTCAGCGTGCTTACCAGAGGAGCCTCTGCAAAGGCTTTCAGCATACGAAAATCTCCGCCTATTGCGTTCATTAATATTATTGCACTGATTCTTTTTACTCTTCGAAGTTCTGCCTTTTGCTTGGAGCAAAGACGTTGTTGGTTTCTGTCCTACGTATAGTACCCAGCATAATGCAATCTTAACTCAAGGCTGAGGCTCCGGGGTGCTCTGGTAATACAAATTCAGTAATACTAGCTACTTCAGTAATACTAAATTCAGCTAATTTCCATAATACTAAAGCTATCGCTCCGTGCAATTCAAAGTGACGGGGTACGCTTGAGTTAGAAAAAGACTGGCAGTTCCAGAGCTTGGACTGGAGCACTGTGCAAAATGCAGGTGATACCTCCACAACACTTGGTGAAACAGGTGGCAGGAAAAGACTGAATATTTGTGTATTGCGTTGGTCTCATTCCCGTACTCATGCGCGTAACAGTCTTGACTATTTACACTGCAGTCTATGAAGACCAGGAAATGTGTTTTACTACCTCATGTGCAATGAGCTGCGTGAAAGTTGGTCAGGTAGCGCGTGAGCCGGGCRCCTAGAAGCTGTGTCGGCTGCTGTTTTAGATGTCCTAAAGTATCGAAGTCCTCYACGTGGCCTGGGAGGCACGACACAGGGCCGAGAGGTCCGACCACGTCTCTCCGGAGAGGCCCCGGAGGATGGCGGGTGAGATGCGCCACGGAGCTGGCACAGCACGGCACGGTGCACCTTGCGTTGGGCTCCGGCTCCCACCCGCATCCGGAGCAGCTGGACGTGGGGCAGCACCTCCCGGAGTGATGSCGAGGGTCGCTTTGGATGGTTGTGTCAGGCTTCAATGAATCAGGGTACGGGTGCTGCTCCGCACCGACGAGAAAGTCAGCAAACAAGCAACAAAAGTAGCAGAGGAACAGGGAAGTTTCAGCCAAACTTTTATTCAGTCCTTAATTAAACCATTGGCTATGTCTAGACTCCGGGAGCTGGGAGTGCTGCCAAACGCCTGCACCTGGCGCGGACCCACCCCGCCGCATCCTGGCTCCAGACCGGGGCACGATCCCCGCGTTAACAGGCTTCCCCCGGCGCGGGAGCGGGGTGCCCAGCGCAGGCTCGCGGGTGCCGGGCCTCGGCGCAGCGCCGGCACGGCTCCGGGCGCCGCACAGCGCACAGCTGCAGCTCCGTGGGACGCGGCCTCTGCCGCCRGAACGGACCGCGACCCTATTTTCAAAAGAGTTATACAGCCAGTGGGGTTTTGGGTTGTTCCCCCCCTCCAAAGGCTTGGTAAAAATGTTGAGAAACACTCTTCTAGACACGCTAACGAAATAATGCAGTAAAGTCCCACTAGGTTTGAGAAATTAGCAGCTGAACTCAGCCTCATGGTAAAGTTGAGTGATATCTAGTGAGTAGGGTCAGACACCAAAAGTCTTCGTTAACAGAGGGTAAAACCAATTCTAATCCTTTGCACTGAACCAAAAACATGAATCAAGCTAGCAAATATGAGGGCTTCTTATCAGGCAAAATGAAGAAGTCATGTCGTTGCTGTAAAGCAGACTATTTTCAATTTTAGACTCAAGCCACAGATCTAATTTGCTACAAAAATATTATTTTCAGTTCTATTCTGGGTTAACGCATATTTAAGGTTTTTTCTTGGAAAGACCTTAGCATCTGAGGCACTCGAAATTTTGTCCCACAAGCTACATAACTTCATGGTACATGATTTATTCTGTGTGGGCTAATAGAGGTGAATTATGAAGAGAACGAAGAAATCCTTGCCCAGAAAGCAATGTCAGCTGCAGGGAGAACTGGAATCAGCATTCAATGGTAGGCTCAGGACCAGGATAAAAGCAGACAAAAATCAGGGAAGCTGTGTAGCTTGAGTAGATCAACTCCTGTTTACTTGCACTTTTACATGGAGGGGTTCACAGTTCTTGATTTAAATGTGCATGACCAAAGTCTGCAGGTTCACAACATCAGAGTCACTCCCCTTTTCCACTGAAATGCATGAGCCAGCTGGAGCCTGCACTTACCTAGATCACAGTAAGAGACAGGAACGACCAGGTGGAGAGGAGGCTCATCTCACCCCAGGAGAAACTTTTAGAAGAACGGTTCCTTGAAAAGTGTGCATTTTTCTCCCTTGACTGAAATGAAATTTCAGGCAATGGGCTCAAGTGCGGCTGTCTAAACGTAAGATAAGAGTAAGCTGATCCAGATAACACCTTCCAAGCAGAAGGAAGCTAGCAATAGCTTCTGCAGCTTTTCCTTAAGGTCAGATGTATAGACTGAACAGAGGCCATGCAAACACGGCTTGGGGTGCACAGGCTCTCTATTTGCTAAGGAGGTCCAAATAGACACACTCCAACTGACAGATYTGTCCTAGTGGCAGATCCATATCCAGCATTTGTTTAGAGAAACAGAGACTGCTATGTAGTCAGAAAGCCACTGAGAAAATAGCTTCCAAATGATGTCCAGTTGTCACTTGGTGGTTATCACTGTGATAGCATCAGTCTGGGGCCGTGCAGGTAACCCTCTCGAGGAGACCAGGTCAGCAACATCATCTGAAGATACTCCAGGAGTAACTCATCTGTCCCAGTATTCAAGAATGTGTCTACCTCTAAAGACCTCCACCTAATTTCCAGCAATGAAGAGTATCTCTATTTCAGGGACGGGCTTGTATTAGAAAGCTAGGCAGGAAACAAGTTCTCTTGCTGTTCATACAACTGTTCCACCTAAAACCTGGCATAATAAAAAATTACTGGCAAGATAGACTCTTTTTCCAGGAGTAAAAACTTGCATCAATCTAAGAAAAACAATTTGGGATGGAGGCACCTGCCATAATATTATTTTCATTTGATACTCTGTTTCATTGGAGCTTGACTTTAAAAGGGCATGTGTGCCCATGTGTATAAAAACGGTAGATTTAGCTGCGGAAAGTGGAGTCAGCAGTCACAAAAACTTTTACCATGTGGCAAGTATATAATCCCTCTGTAACACCAAACTATAATATATAGCAGGGAACTGAGCAGAAAAAAAGAAAATCAGTCTTTTACAAGCGGTCCCTTGTGCGGTACCTTTATTACAGAGAGGCTTTACGCGCACTCTGTCCTGCCGGCTCTGGGTGCGCCACGCTGCAAATGAAAGGGATGAGGGCTGCATAGGCAGAAGACTTCCAGCACAGAGGTTGTAATTTCTCTCACTGTTAATGACGAGTCCCTTGAAAAAGAAAATAATGTACGCAGAGTGGGGCAYGTAACCTGCCTAAGGTAGAGCGATAAAGAGCCTCGGTGGTGCTGACAAATGAGGAGGCTAACCTGGATGGCTGCAGGTCTCACAGGTATCACTCGCACGTGGATCAATACMTAACAGCAATTCGCACGCATTTTGCCAGCTCAAGATCTTAAAAATTTTACTGGTTGCAGTTATATAGCTATATAGGATAATCCTTTCTATGTGTTAGTAGTGGTAGTAAATGTTTATATTTATATTATGGTGGCRTCCAAAGGACCCAGTAGGGGAGTATTATGTATAGAACAGTATAAAGAAGAAAAGATATAATCCCTTCCCTGCAGAGGTAACCATCTAGAGGACACAAATAAACAAAGGGTAGAAGAATGGGAATAAAATGTACATGCAAATGAGTATAGCGATGAATTGGGGCAGCTTTGTGAGCTGCTAAATGTATTTTTTCTTTCTTTCTTTAAGGAAGAGATAAAGATGCACAATAGTGGCTAGCAAGTCATTGGGAAATTCTAGGGGACTGGAATTCATTTCTGTTTCAGATGAGTGAGTTTATTAAAACCTTCTGCTACTATTTTAATTTTAGATTTTTTTTTAATAGAAGGGGGGGGAAATGTAAATTGTAGCCATTTCTGCTTCTTTAGATATGTGTAAACATTGTACCAGGATGGCATTATCTATTATGCCAAGAAATCAGCCATAATTTGTAAGTTGTGCATATTCATTCAAGCCACTGTCCCACTTGGTTTTAGTACGGGGCGCACATGCATAGCGCATCAGCTGGATCCCCTGTGGAGAACATCATTCTTTCTCATGCGGAAGGCAAACCACACACAAGTGCACATATACACCTGATGAGCAATTCTTGCACCTTTCAAAAAAAGACCARAAAAAGCAGCGTTACGTTGTGCCTCTTCCCTTTCTGAGCATTAGTGGAAGAAGGGGGGGGATGCGGACGGTTACCCTGACATTTGGGAGGGCACTGCCAGGGCTTTAGGGCCTCTTGTCGTCACTCCTGATCTACCACTTGTTTCATCCCTGTGAGGCTGAAAGGGGGTAAAAAGAGCTGGAGGTTGGCTCTGCCCGAAGAAATCTCACCTTTCCTGGGACCAGCCCCAGTGGTGGGCAAGCCTTAGCAGAGAAGAGCATTCAGATTTGGGGAGAAGAGCTATTCAGCTCCTGAGCTGCCCTCAGAATTGCTGCCGGTTTAGCAGCCCAAGTGCAGCTCCTTGGGAGGATTTTAGCAAAGAAAGAATTGATTAGGCAACTTCAGTAATCCTGTCAACACTGCTCTGGCTTGCTAGTACAAGCTGAGGCGTTTTCATGTTTTCATCTTCTTTATTCTTAGCATTTCCCAGGTAACAGTAAAGTTGAAGAAGATGGCACCTTTTCAACAACTACCTTCCTATAACTTACCTTGACAGCGAGGTAAAACTGCTTTTTCTCATGTTTTCCTGGCATAATTCCTTCAYTTTTTTCCTACATTTCATGACAACCTGTAGTCCTTGAGCTCATGGAAAGAGGCTTTTCTTTACACATATCTGTGTTTTGTAGAATGTATTCTTCATCACTCTCCAGGAAAAAGATGTCCSGAGACATGGGGAGCAAAGCAAGGCTTCAAGCAACATAGCAACGGTTACATTGTTTAAATTAAATAATGGAGGTCTGGAAATTCTGGTTTTTATTTTTAAATCTTGGAAGTAAAATGTGGTAGGGATGGCTGGGTTACAAACAATGTCACTTGTTCTTTTTCTGCTTAGGAGTGATTATAGCGATGTTCTGGACTACAGTGCTCTTAGCAATGGGTAATATTGATTAGCTAGATTTTGAGCATAAATAGGTAGAAGAAAA
Organism: Rhea americana; assembly: GCF_003343005.1. Taxonomy (NCBI): domain Eukaryota; kingdom Metazoa; phylum Chordata; class Aves; order Rheiformes; family Rheidae; genus Rhea; species Rhea americana. Next base: position 3,698,265 of record NW_028186346.1, on the reverse strand, counting down.
GATGGCAGATATCATGAACATTTTTGTGTGTGCTGCTCTCTGGGAGAATTGATTCTTGTTTACTATAGCTCTTCTTTTTCCTACACCACAGGAGTAATTTCTACCAAAGGAGTAAGAGTTGTTTAAAGAAACAAAGAGGATGCACAAACATAATATAAAGTTGGTGGTTTAAGTTTCCATAAGTTAAATTCCTAGTTTAATGCATATAGATAAAAAAATACAATCCTCCAGCAATTCAAAGAAAAGTTATTTGGATTTTGTCATTTCAACATGAGGAACAAAATCCTCATTGTCCAAATGCAAAAGAAAACTTTAAGAGTATATAGCTGAAGGAAGGGGGAAAAAGGAGGTTTGAGTTTCAGCAATACGCTAGAAATTCATCCTAAAATTAGAAAAAATATGTTATTATCTGTTCTGATCCTAAACGGCTTTGCCTGATTGGCTGTTTCTTTTCGCGGGCTGCAGAGAGCTGCTCCCTGGGAGAAGGCTGGTTGGTGACTACCAGGGGCAGCGCTGGGACAGGCTTRTGCTAAACCTCCAAGAGGGACAGTCTCCTTCCAAGTGACCTAGCTGAGGCAGGTTAGAAAGGAGTCTTGCCATCATTCCCACTTYGAGTGCTCTTCTTGTTTCTTTTACTGCTATTTTTTGTTTCTTTTTACTGCTTTGGGTGTTCTTGTTCTTTTTACTGCTGTTTCTGCTTGTGGTATAAAAATCACCTCTCTCCCCTGCAACAGATTTTAATTGTATCTGGGTTTAGTAATACCACATTTTTAAAGTTCTTTTTTCTCACAGTTTCCTATTTAGTCTGAATTAGTGCACATAAACAACAATACCTCCTCAGAGCTGAAAGTAATACACATAAACCAAAGAACTTTTTGTTTTCTAGCTCAGGAGTAAAATACTACAGGTGTGTCTGTGTCAAAAAA
>NW_028186346.1:3670752-3697263 GCF_003343005.1 Rhea americana | reverse complement strand
GAAAAGAAAAGAAAAGAAAAGAAAAGAAAAGAAAAGAAAAGAAAAGAAAAGAAAAGAAAAGAAAGAAAACATGGAAAAGGCAAAAACAATCGCAGCATTAGAAAGGTTTGTTTATTCATATGATAATGGGCAGCTTTAATGTGAACTTTTTACATAGTCAGGCCAGTGAGATCAATTTAATCCGGGCGGGTTATTCTTCTCTGAGTGTAAAAGACCATTGATTCTCTCCATTGGCTCAGTGAGGGAGCTCTTCAGTATAGTGGTGTACTCAGGGAGCTGGTTGAAAGCCACTGAAACCAGCAGGAGTCTTTTAATTGATGCTGAATCAGGCCCTAACACTGTACGTAACTGGTCTCCTCTCGCAAAACTTTCTGTTTCTGGGAGACAATTGGATTACCTACATAAAATGCAGCTTCCAATTTAAATATTCTTTGTGAATTGATTCTTTATGGGGGAAATATTTTACTTGCAGTATCTCTTTTGCATGCTTAAATTCTGTTAAGTGTTGCCATTTATAATGACTTCATCATCCTTTGTTCAGGTGACTAATCATAATAAAATGTATTTAACACATAGAACAGTATGAGACTCTTTTATACATTTCATTTAATTACTTTTTACTGGGACAAATCACATTGTTAGAAATGTACAAACAGATGGGGTGGATTTTAAAGTCAGTATAAATTATGACTCCTTAATTTTTGCAAGTGTTGAAGAATTTAATTGTCTCCATTCAAATTTTTGGCTTAACTCCTGTGGTTTGACTTGTTAGGATTCCAGACATGCAACACAAGGAGCAGGGAATTTCTGGACTGTGCAGTGTCTTTTTGAAAAAAAAAAATCCCAAATGGGAAAGGAAGTCAAGACAAAAGGAAGGTCTGAAGAGAAGTGCTCCGAATGGCCTGGCCCAGAGCGAGGGTCCCCGGCGGCTGAYGCGCTCCCGCTGAATGGCTGCGCTTGTTAGGGGCAGCACAAGCAGGAGCCTCTTGTTTTGCCCACATACCAGGTGCAATGAAATAAAGGCTCTTAGTGCAACCCCGGACTAGGAGCGGGGAAAAGTCCAGCCGAGTATGAAGTCAGAGCTTGGGCAGCTCTGTCTCGCTGTAAAAAGTAATTAGCTGTGAAATACTGTTTCAGAGCTGCTCTCCTTCTCCTCTCCTCTCTTCTCTCTCGCTCCTAAGAAGCACAAAGTCTTTCAACTGCAGTCAAGAGAGGAAAGGGAAAAGCCCCATTCTCTCTCCTTGTCAGCAAAAAATCAAAAAAAAAAAAGGAAAAGGGGAAACACTGTATATTGCTCTCTAGAGACTATTCAGGCAATTTGATCTGTCTCCTTGACTAAAGTACACACACACATGGAGACGGTATGATTTACAAGAACAAAGACTGCTTCTTACTTGTTTTGTACCATCAGTCTGCCAGATCCCTAGATACCCATTCTAAATTTGAATTTTCCCGAAAGGAGCCCTTGAGTTTTCCTCTCTACTAACACGCTTCCTTCCCGGGGCTCCAATAACGCTGCTATCCTTCTGTGGACACTTTGCCATCCCCCCGCATCTCCTCACAAAGCAGCTCTTCTTCCCACAGCCCTGGCAGCCAGGGGACCATTGCCAAAGCCATATTTTGCCCCAAATGCATCATCCCAAATCTGCTTCCTCCAACCTTTGATGTACAACCCCAAAYCCGTGCGGCTGTTGCTCCTGGAAGAGCTGCCCCCAACCTGTCCCTGTTCATGACCTTGCCACCAGCCTCTTTCTCCACGCTCCTTTTTACACTGCAGCTATTTTGCAAACCCTTCCCCTTTGCACCCTGTGGTGCGTTTATGGCTGGCAGTAAGTTGTCTAAACATAGACGATGAACGTCACTGGAGACACTCTAGAGTATCCCAGGTAGATACAGCTGGACATCTAAAATGATACTAGATGTCTATGTTTGGCCAACCAGATCAGCTTTCCCAGAGGAAAAGAGGGAGCAGGACCTACCCACCTGCCTCCACGTGTCCCATCCACCCCTGCAGTTATGCCCCCTGGCTCTGTTTGCTTTCCTGATAGGCATGTGCTGGGCACATTAACTCCACATTAGCACCCAAATTTCCTTTGTAATACTCCCCAAATGTCTCCTTATGCCCTCTCCTGAAGGAAGATCCCCATTCTCCAGATCCRAGATGAGAGGGTGGAGGACTCAAGCCTGTGCTCAAAATGCAGTAGGGAGAGAATTTACTTCGGCATTTGTTGCTTTTAGCACTACTAATTTCTGCCTGTGAGGCTTCATACGTGTACAGAGTAGCCGCAATGTAGAGTATGCAGGTATGTGGCAGAAATTCCACTGTGTGCACCATTCTCTCTGACAGTAAAAACTGAAAACTATGTTAAATTAATGAGGGTCACTCTCAAGTCCTAGCAAGTGAGTATGCTCATGGGTCTGTGGCTACAGTACTGTGGTGTTGACCAGCAAACTATTGGTTTTCTCCATGCCTGCCTGCCTTGAACTGGAATTAGAGAGTTTGGAAACCCTGGCTTTAGAATTTGATTTTGAAAGTTCAGCTGAATTGGAGATTAGGAAGCATTAGTACTGCTGCTGTATCCATTATCTCATGATTTAAATGTTCTCTATTTTACATTAGCTAATGATTTAAATGCCATAGATATCTTTGTAGGGCATCCAGCACGAAATAATCAACTAGCTTAGTGTAACATTGGCCCCATCAATCAAACTCCCTATTCCTCCCACAACATCGTTAATGTAATGTTGGGAAGAAAGYCCACAGACCAGAGTACAGCACGAGAATTAAGGGGGAAAGATGACATTTGATTGTTCATTTTTGTCTTTGAGTCTCATTTCATTCAAATATAGGATCCAGAAAGGATATTTGTTAGGAAATGTTTTATAACTCCAATGATATATGTCCTATGCTTTTTTTATGTCAGGAAACTTTGAATGGCTGGAACATGTTGTGTTCCCTGTGTGTGAGCCCTGAATCTGTAGGTTATTATACTGTTTTCTAAAGGGTCACTGTTAGCAGAGACCACCACAAACTTTAGACTCGAAGTAGAAAGTGGCTTTGAGTGAAATTAGCACCAGCAACCCACACTTCTGTAATTCAGGAGGAGCTTACAATCTTTTTCCTTTAAATCAATTTGATGGAAACAGAGCAACATTCAATGGACAGCAAAGGCAGCATCTATTTTAAAAGTATGCTTGACGCAGCTTCTTTGAGGGAGGATTTTTGCMGGTCTTTGTGCCCATATCAACAGTGAGAGGCCTTAGGTGAGGCATCAGGATAGGTGCCAGCTTGAAAAGACCAGCTTGTTGGTTAGAGTAATTTTGTTATTAAACTGTGTCAAACAGCTAGTGAAGAGCTTTTACTGGGTTGTGCACAAATCAGGCAATATAGAGAGGCCTTTGGTGGCGGAAGGAAAGAGGAGCTAGGGTGCAAGAAGTCCCAGGCCAGCTTAGGAGGAGTCAGTCACGAAGGGGCTRGTGTTTGTTTTGGGAGGTTATGTTTGGTGAAGTTAATAATAAAGGCAAACCCCAGGAAAGTAATTCAGTTTGCAAGTCTTCTGTTCACAACAGAGCAGGGACTCCAGCTGCTCGGAGAGCCACCTTTTTTTGAAGCAATTTTGAGGTGAAAAATTTCAGCCCTTTGTGAAAGTGGCTAAAGCTTTGCTAATTCCCCTTTAATTTGGGAGTACCCAGAAAGCGCTCAGTATTTTTTGCAGGTAACTGGCAAGCTCTTTACCTTTCTTTAATGAGCWCTTTTATTTTGCTGAGAGAGAGCCAGACTGAATTATTGTTAATATATATGAAAGAGGGACATTAATTAATTCCTAGGGAAAGAGAATATTTAACCTATTTTTATCAAYATCACCTGAAGTACATAAACCATCAGCTGGGACCATATTTTTAAGACTGTTTCAGATTATCATGAAGTATTTTCCAAAGAATTACAGGCTGTATTTGGTGCTGTACCAAAAGCCGAAGTCTCCACTATACTGCGTTGTCTCGACACTGTACTACAGCACAACAACTTCATCTAGCCAGCAGAAATGGAGGGGCTTGGTATGACCAGTTTTCCCCTCTGTGAAGACTCATGTGGTATTAAACAGGCAAAAATGCCCCCTTTTGCTTGTGAAGAAGAAGGACACTATAATAGGTTCGGACTTTTTGTGAAGGAGTAGAAATGTGGCACCAAATTCTGAAAAGGATTTAATTAACAGCTTGGTTATGCCAGACTTTTCTAGTGGAGAACTAACTTAGCTTATGGACTATAACTCCAAAAAAGAACTATTGATATGTTAATTGTATATGATTATGAATGGTTATTTATGGCATTGGATCTCTCTGCTAAACCAATTATGCTCTATTTGTGAGATTTGCATTATACTGCAGCCATGGCATTTAATTAAACTTCTATTTCTCTTCTTTCTTTTTGTTTCTTTTTGTTTTGCTTTTCCAGCCTTAAATCTCTGATAAACTATACTAGCCACTTAGTGGTTAAAGCTGAAATCAGCTGTTCATYAGATTGCCCTCACTCTCATCCTACTCAGTTTGTGCTGCCCAGAAAATCTTAGCTGTGTCCCTGTAAGTGCTAATTTACCAACTTACCTTCTCAAGCCCAACGGACCCAATTTTTATAYTTATAAGTTACATATTTATAGAACTATACCAATAAGCCACTCCAATTCTATTGATGAAAACCGTCGTCTATATTTTAGTGTGTATTTATATTTATTTATATGAATAATATAAATATAAAGAGGATGTTTAAAAACAGTGCAAGGGCACAGTGTGCTATAACCTGAGCGTTTCTTTGGGTTTCTTTCTGCCAGCTAATGAACAGCACGTAAAGTCAAGTGCATAACCAATGCTCTAATTCAGAACATCATACACACAGAAAGGTTTTTGTGGGCAAGGTAAGCTGGGCTGATAGTGACTCTGGAGCTGGCTGGATCCCTCGTTTGTTCATTCAGAGAATTTTTAACGTAGAACTAATTTTTGAGTAGTTGAATTTTTGTAAAGAAAACGAAATCCTTAAGGGGACAGTTGGTTAGAGTCCTCTGGGACCCAGTTCAGCGTGGATTGCCTTTTCACAGCTGTTTCACGTGGAAAAGGTTCTTGCATTTCTATTCCTTTGACAGCTGCTTGCTCTTTCTTTCCTACAACTGTATTACAGGTCAGCTATTGAAAGAGTTGATAGTGGTGTGGAGAAGGGAGTTAAATCGTTATAAAGGATATTATTCTTTGTGGCCTGAAACTTGCTTTGCCCAGGTGCCAAAATACTGGTTTGGGGCTTTCTGTGGTTGAAGCAGCTGAACGTGGGAGTGAAGAGATACCTGTTGACCTTCCCCACAGCCTCCCGAGCATGCCGGCTGCTGTTTTACTGGGGTGGAGTGCTGAGAAATGATGAGTACAGGCGCTGCTCGTCTGGTCTATGTATATATTACTCCACCAACCAAGCTGAGGCAATGGCAACCAGCACAGAGCTTGTTCTTGAGTTTCAGAAAATAATAATTACTTCCTCTTCCTGGCCACAAGACTATTCATCACAGCCTTTTGCCAAATAACAGGCCTTAGTGGCCCGGAGGTCTTTCTGTAGACGCTATTCCAAACTCAACTTCCCAAAAAACATTTTGAAACATGCCAGTCCTAAAATATTTTAAGTCTTACTCAGAAAAACTCTCGCAAACAAGATTCAGCCCTCAGCCCTCCGTTCTGTAAGGACCCAAGTGCTTTCAGACCCRTATGGAGTCTCCACAGGAAGGCGCTTTGGCATCTTACATCCTGAGTGCACAATTTAAAAGGTTAAAAACAAAAAGCAAGTACAATTTAAAGCTATTTTCTCTGAGTGACTCTTGGGATGGRAGCACATACTTGGAATTATTGTATTAGAAGGGAATCTATTTAATTATATTACCAAATAAAGTAGGACCACTGCTAAGAATTTATTTAGCCTGTTTGTTGGGGCAAGTACAAACGTATTTATTGTGGCATTAGTAAGGGAACCATTGCTAGAGCCTAGTTCAAGATAGCTGGAAAACAAACTGCAGTTCTCATTTCAATTGGGACGATTTGCAAATACTCAAATCCTCTATTGTTTAAAAGGTCTATTTTACAACACAGAACCTATAGTTTCTGCATCCCAAATGTTCTTTTTTTTGATTATCTAAAGCACAGACAAGTCATGAAAAGACAATTGTATACTTTCTTGTGTTGCTTTATGGGCTTTAAGTGCCTACAAAAAAGGATTCCTTATGCTTTAATTTCTCTTTATTTTTTTGACTGTAAAGACCCATGGGGTAAATGCCAGTCCCACAATCCTGCAGTTATATGGTTACTGTCAGCCTGCTCAAATGATGCTTCCTGTTCATTAGGCGTCCTTTCATCTGACAACAATGTACTGGCTTTGCTGCAATTCTTAGTCAACGCCCATCTCTTCAATAGCCTGTGAATAGTATTAAATAGTGTTTATGCTAGCTATTGTTGCCTTTTGTGTGGTTTGTCTAATTCACAGAGAAAAGTCTGCTTTTGTGGTCTAAGACCGGCTACGTCATGGCACGCCATGTGCCTTCTGATGGGATCCATTCCTGCTGAGTGATAACATTACAGGCCTGAACTCCTTTGCAATACAATCCAGCATTCTTAGCACAGTCAATACACTCACAGGCAGTCTAGTTTACTCTTTATATTAAGAGGTTTAGGGAGACAAAGCTCATCTAAATACCTGCTCGTGAAACAAATCAGATGAATTCAACTGATCTGAGAATTACTCCCAAGCTCCCGCACAACTACACAATAACCACAAAAAGTAGAAAATTAAAAAATGCTGAGGCTGCGTGTAAGTAATGCCCAAATATCCCAGGTAGAGTCATTCTGCATGCAAACGTTGCCCTTTTTAGTGAATAAGGTGGCATTATTGTCCCCAGTTATTGTTCAAGATAAGGCTTAATACTAGAGTCACAGCAGCTGCTTTTCTTTGCTTAAACTACTTACAAAAGAGAAGGGATATTGTATGGATGATTACATTATCCTGTAGTTCAGGAGCCTTGGCAGGGCAGGTATGTTGTTGTGCCTTGAAAGGGCTTTTGATGTAAGAAGATCATTAGAGGCTCAATGTGTAACTGATCCTTAGCTGTCTCTGGCTTTTGGTGTGCATGGGTTATTCTAGCCTAACCGTAGGCTCCCTGTTCTAGGTATCTAAAATCTCATTGTTCTCCCTCCCTCTCTCCCACCCGCTCGTCACACAGCTAAGTTGGTTTACAGCTTTGCCGTGGGAAGCGCGGAGCGCCCCATACAAATACGACTGCAAAGTGAGGCTCCCACTGCTAACCAGTGCCATTTGTTTGTCCCGGGAGTTGTTATCCTCCGTGCGTCACACTTTGAACAAGATCAAGAGTAGCTTCTGAAAAAAAAATTCCAATGAAAAGCATGCACATGAATAATAATTATTGCTCTGTAGCTGCTTAAGCTATAATACGCTGGGTGAGTGGGGAGGTGGGGGCCGGGGTGGGGCCGGGAGTAGGTGGAGGCTTCACTTTGTTCTCTGTGCATCACAGGAGAGCGCCGCAGATTGCTCTCCTGATCAGCATAACAAGGGAGGTCCAACATACCTGCTCCTCCTTGAGGTGCTACAGGCCAGAACCACAAAGGCATCTAAGACTCTAAAGCTTCTGGTGACCCAGCAGCGCTAGGGATGATCACTCATAGGCAGCTTGAACGTAGCCGTCTACACCTGAAGTGGCCACCCTAGACCCTGGTCAATTAAAAAAAGACTACTTGTTTCATCCTACTGGTGACCTCTAGCACTGGTCAGTTGATTTGCACCTTCTAAGTGCTTATTTCTTGCCACTACTAGTAGGTGGTGGGATAACTATTTCAGATGTAGACACTGTACATATCTAAAGTTTGGAAAGAAGAATCCCACCTAGGTGCACTTCAGGGCCCTGGTGGATCTGGAGCTCTAGGTTCTGTTGTCTTCATAGTTAAAAGCTGGTTCTTCCAGATAGATAGCATAGAAATAGCATGAAGTCCTTAATAGCTCCTTTTTCCAAAAANAAAAAAAAAAAAAAAAAAGAAAATCGGAGTACCTCCAAGCAATACAGAAGGCAGTCATTCTTTCCATCTTTGGGTGAAAAATGAATAAAAAAAATCTGTCTGTCTTACCAACATAAAAGCACTTCCTGAACTACAGCTCTGACTTCTGAATGAGGCTGTTCTACCGAAATGAGTCAGTGCAAGTGGAAAAACGTGTTGCCAAAAAGCAAGGAGGAACCTGGCAGCCTAGAGCAGTTGCTAGATAGAGCAACTCTACCCAGATCACCTTCCTATGGAAACAAATTCAGCAAATGCTCGCCCAGAGTTAGTCAATGAAGGAGAGCCTATGGCCTGCACTAATGTGTTACTTTATTTTGCTCCTAAGAATGAACGAGGTGGGATTTGACTAATGCTTTTAGCAGAAGGCATGGAAATGAAGTAGGGTTGTCAGAAAAGCTCATTGATTTTGCAGGACCTATCCAAGTTGCACAATATAGTTTGGAGGAAGAGCACTCCCTTTTTAAAGGATAATTTTTCAATGTACTGCCCATGTTTATGCTTTTGTGCAAGCAATAATGGTTTCATAAATGTTTTATATGATCAGCACTTAGCAGTACCTGGGAAGTTAGCAATTCTGACTAGATTTTACAGATACCAACTTTTTTGCCATTAATACTTCTTCRTTTCTGTTTATGTTCCTAAATTGATTTCCAATAGTTAAAATTTGAACAATAAAGACAACCTTAGTTTTCAAGTCTGCAAATAAGACAGACAATGTATGCAACCTCCTCATTGATTGACTCTTCTGTTTTTATAGATTCATCCTCTCGAAAGAATCATTAAACACCAGTGAAAATGATTTGTTGCCATTGATTACATGACATACTGCTCTGACATACACAGTTTTTATATCTAAGTTATTAATTATGTTGTTAATGTAATTTGCAGTCTGCAAGATAAATCATTCAGCTTCTGACTGGATATTATTAGATACATTACATATATAAATACATCCTTGGGTGGGAAGGGAACTGCTACCAACAATAATAGATTAGAAGGCCACTAGTTTGTCTTATTAATCGTTATGAGCAAAGGAAAACTTCCTCGGCTCATTTATTTATTWTCTTGGAAATGCTGAGTTTCTCAACATCTCTGTTGTTTATGTGCTACAGCCGTACACGTAATTGCTTCATTTTAATACAGAGGAAAGACTTGCAGTTGTTCTATTCATACTCTCTTCTCATCCTCTCAAGAATTTCACAGTCTAAGGTTAATAAACTACARGACATAGAAAGCAGCAAGCTTAATTTAGGTCTTCCCAAAGGCTTCACTGTTTTTCCCCTGTACTGAAGGAGGGTGCTTTGCGCTAGCTTAATTCTCTGTAACTTTCTTTTCCCAGCAACGATTGCCAAGAAATTAATTATGACAGCCGGCGCCGTGAGTGTGTGCCGCTGCAGCGGATCGCCACCAGTGACAGGCCGATGTGCTTCAGGGCGGAGGTCTCCGTATTTGCACCAGCAAATTGTTTTAAAAAGTTCCTCCCGTTTTGTACCTCATTTCAACAGGTCCAGCTCTTTCCTTAGCTACAGAAGGGTTTAGCAGCAGCTATTCAGCAGTTTCCCTGGGAGCACACTGCAGATTATGCATGCTTGCCTGACATTTGACAGATGCCCTTAAAAGGTTCAGTTTCCTTTTCACAGAGGCCGGGGGGTTGAGGCGGGTGGAGGGCTAGACACATTTTTGAAGTGAGTGACATGTGTTTAAATGTCAAGGTGGTCCTACTGAATCACTAAGCACAGCCCTTATACACTGAAACAGAGACTAGGTGTGAAATGCCCTTTTTAGTGAGCGCTAAGAATTCACATCTTTTAATATTATTGAACCCGGAGATGACATAGTCCTTCATTTAGAGGGGGAGATGAATGCTGAAGATTAAATTTTGTTTCTGGCATATGCTAAAGCTCCTTTGAAAGTCTCTCCACACACGAATGGTGAATAAAACATATTTTTTAACCAATTCTGTGGAAAGTRTGAAATTCAGCGAGGCAAACTTTCTCCCCTACCTGCTTGGCTCTGTCCACGTGGCAGTGAAATTCAGCACTGGCGCAGTACTTATGGGCACAGCTGCAGCTGCAGCCTGGGTAGAGCCTGCCTGTAAAGAAGACAAATATTCATTTTACCTCTCGAAAGAGTGGAAAGCAACCTAAGCTGAAGCCAATTCCCTTCTTTGCTTCTTTTAATTACTTTCCTCTTCCAGGAAGTGTTCGGGGAGCCTGTAACAGGGCTCAGTTTGGCATAGAGGATGCCAACGTTACATGGGGATTTCTGCAAAGCGCCGGTGCCACAGTTGCTGCTGTCCCAAATTGGACCCGACTGCCAGGCTACACCAAAACAGGGATCCTCATCCTCTCTCTCGAGCCTTGAGGCCCACCAAAGGCAGCTTGGGTACTCAGACTACACCAAAACCACAAAATATTCCTCCAGAAAAGATGCCTCTTAAAGCCATCAGTGAAGCATCAGTGATGACACAGGTTTGAACCCTCCCATGCAGGCATTAATTAATTCATTATTTTGAGGTATTGTATATGAATTTAATGTGCCAATGGCAGCAGTAGCCAGAGCAAGCAGAGGTGGTGGTGGCCCTGGTCTGAGGTTCAGCGCCAAGCCATCCTTTTCAGTCTCAGACTTGATTTGTCGTGGGAAGGTATTGCCAATCATGCCAGAAGAGCTGCAGGTAGACACATACCTCCTTGGGAGGAAAAAAAAGAAATGACTATCATCATTTTGACTTGTCATCTAAATTGAATTTGAACTCAGCTCTCTAGGGAAACACGTCCAGTGCATTAAACAACTGGGGGAATTAATGATCTCTTCGATCCCGCTCATCACGAGAGAAACGTGCATCTGCGCCTGTGCTCTCCTTGGAGGGCTCTAGCCGGGGGCAGATGGGGCAGAGTGTGCCGATCGTCCTGGCTGGATGACGCTGGGGTACCCCTGTGGTCGGGCTTTTTGGTGAAAGATCTTTTGAAGATAGAGGATGAAAATGAAAAAAATTGGGGAGATCAGATTTTTATCCTTGGTGTTTTGAAATTTTAGAWGGTGCTAATGGTATTCTGGCTGATTATATGCATAATATAGAAAAGATTTAGCTWCTAGAGTCTCCTTTTTTTTCTGTTGTGTTTTGCTTGCCCTTATATGAAACAGCAGCTATTAAAAAAAAGAAAAAAAAGAAGATTAAGGTAGGCATTGGTTAAAATGTATGAAAAACTTTTTCCAGAAAACTGAGAGCAACCTGTCTATATGATATCATTTTATAGATACAAATTAACTTTCTGGCTGATGAAGAAGGCAGGAGGTAGACAAGCAGGGAGGAAGGGAGAGCATCTTAGGAGTGATGACAAAAGGTGCTGGGAGGAACCTGAATTATCAGAAAGACAWACAGAGGTGGTGAGAGACGGTATGCAAATGTGCAGGCCTAGCTAAGTTGGGATGAGGGCCCTGGTGGATGAAGGGAATCAGTCTAAGGACGTGTAACTCTGGCAAGCTGTAAAAGGGGGCGGTAGGTTATCAAAAGGCCCCAGGAGACAGGGGAAGTGCGACCATATCATTTAACTCCAACTTAAGACAGGTCAAACTCTTTCTTCCTGTTCTTCTTCCTGATTAGATTGTTTCAGAGCTTCACTCTGAGGCTTGAAAACTTACTTCTAAGGTTCAGAGTAAATCTACTCACAAACCACTTTCTACTCCTCCTTGAATTAGAGCTAARAAATCAAAATTAAATCCATCTCCAGACCTCCTCTAGGATTCTCTTCTTCTCTCAATGTACACCTCTCACTGAGGCAAAGGCTAGGCAAATGTAGTGCTGTCTGATAATAAAATGCACATAAATGGCAGACACAAAATTAACATGTCACTAGATTATAAAATCGCAAATTCTGTTCAGTTTTCTATTTCGGGAGCTTCCCTGCCAGTTATTAATTTGACCTTTGCAAACATTCTTTGTAGTATGTTACACGGTTACAAATCAGCKCTGCCTTCAAAACTGCACACAAATCTCCAAAATACTAAAGTAACACTGTAACGTAAAGTCATGCATTCAGACATTGGGAGTGCAATTTAAAACATATTGGTCTTTGCAGGCTTAAACAATATGGTTTGCCTATCATTGCCTTGTAAGTCCGGGGCACAGCTGGAGCAGAACCCAGTTTACATGGCTCATGAGTTCGCTGGCTTTAGATACTCTGCCTCTCTGCTTGCAACACTTGGCCATGTTCRCTTTCATTCTTGATTTATACTCCCAACATTTTTTTTCATGCAATGTTGGTACAGTTCAGATTTTTAAAAGTTCAAGAAAAAAGGGAGGAGAGGGTAWTTCAAAGAACTACATAGATCTCTATTTCTAGACTTTCATATATATGAAACCAACCATTAATATTTTAGTTAAAAGAATAGCTGGTAGAAGTAAAATTTCATCTTCTTTATCAGCCAGCCACAGAGRAAAGAGGAAAGACCCAAGCTGCTGGCAGTTTATGCTGACTACTATCTGCTTGGCTGTAGAAGAGCCCTGGAAACATGGATCTGTGCATGGTACTCATGGCATCTCAGGTGAGTTCAGTTTAGGAGATATTAAGCAAAGCTAACGTCCATTTGGCATGTCTGTGCTGCAAAGCAGTGATGGGGAGTGGGTGACTCCTGGCTGTCAAAACAGAGACAAAAGTGTTCTTCCTATTCTTCATAATCTGATGTAAACTGGTGCATGAAAACACAAGCAAAATACTGCAGCTTAACAATTTACTATCTCTCSAGCAAGGCACAATAACTGACACTGGACATGCTCTCCGCTTGCAGCATGGGGCAAGGTAGGGTATTCCTGGGGAAACCTCTGCCAAAGAAAACCGCTTAACAAGCAGCTTGTTAAGCCATGGTAAGTCGATCCCATTGCAGCGCGTGCCCCCAGCGCTGCCCTCAGCCTGCCTTTTACGGCGCGAGAAAAGGCTCTGCAGAGTCCCCAGGATCCACACAACACGTGCAAAAGACAGCGTCGCCTTATGCCTTGCAAATGCATGTGCGTCATCCTCTCTTTTTGCATTTTGCCTAAATCCAAGAACCTGGAGTTTTCAGGCACCTAAAGTTATAGACAGCATCTAGGCAGGAGGCCTGTGGGCAGATCTGGAGAGGTATATCGGTGCCTGTTGATGCCTTTTACGGATTTTCTGAACCACCTACCTCTTTGCCAGCATATTAGTCCATTCATCTTCCATTAAAAAATGTTGCAGAACAGTTAGCAGTCATAGCCGAAACTACAGCTCTTTGAGGAACTGTTGACATTGCTAATGTTTACGGATTAGAAAATTTTAGTTCCGTGCAAATTATACTTAATTACTGTTGTAGGATAATAATTATTTTTCATTAATAAAGTCCCAAATCTCTGAAAGCCTTAAATACTGTATATCTCATTATGTTACACAGTACAAAACTGGTGAAACCCTTTCATTAACTCATTAATAATTAGTTGGAAAAGCAATGTGACAGATTATTTTACATGCTACCAAGTACTATTAGTGCACTGATAAACACAGTTTAATTTAGAACTTTAATATTAGAGTTTTAGTTCTTCAGCCATGGAAATTGAATAGAAAATAACTATGAAAATAAATTCTTATTTGATATTTTTTCCAATCATATTTTCTACCATGTACCCTTTTTTCCCCCAAATTCAAACAATAAGAAATACAAATAAAATAGATCTTTAATATGGAGAGCTCCATTTTTAAAGCCACATATTATTTAATGCATTGACTTTCAAAAAGCCAAATGTCAAAATCATCAGCAGCATACCCTTGGAAAGCAGTAAGTCTTGTAGGGTGTGTGCACACTGGATTTGCCCCAACCCCTGCTGGACCAGCACCTGGAGACCTGGGAGAGCCATCTCCCAGGGCACTAGATCTCTATGTTCAAGCAACTAAACCAAGACTTTGCTCCTGGACTTCTACCTTCAGTTCTTTATCAGTCCACTGACTTTGCCTCGTAGATCCATCTCTCAGCTGCAGATATCTGCTTGCTCAGGTAGAAAAGCTGGGCTTGCCCTTGGGGTGGTGAGCGCTGCCCGGGCTGAGTTCTACTCTGTTGCACCTTGTGGATGACAACACTATGCAGGTCATTGGCTCTAGCGATGACTCCTACATGTAACCGAAATCAGCATTACCACTACACTGGAATAGTAGGTGGCTGAAGAAAAGGATACACCTATTACTGCCTACCTGGATGGATTCTTGCAGCAAACTGAGCTGAGATCAAATAGAGTTGGGTTGTCATTCTATCACTGTGAACACCACATAAAAATACACAGTCTTTAAACACAGGCTCTGGAAATGTCTGCTGGCAAAGCAGATGTTTTGCAGGAGATCAGTAGCTTCTGCTTGGTGGATAGGACTCCTTTTCTACTCTGAAAAGAGGGGGAGAAACATGCTGATTGACTCATCTGCTAAACAGAGTCCAGAGTCCCCCCGCCCAGTGCCTGGGGAAATGCACTGGGACAAGCCCTGCGGGATGTTTCTCAWGCACAAAGCATTTTCTTCCTTTTCCATCCTTGCATGTGGATGGGTGGTCTTTGGTGGTTGCGGCACTCTACTCAGTTACACCTATATTAAATAGAGAGCTCCACCTTTCCATAAAAATGCTTTGTCAAAACACGGGCTTTCTATTCCACAACAAAGTCCAGCCTTTTGAAATGTGCTTTGTCTACACTGCRGTATGAAGGCAAGGAGCTAACATTACCCCTCTCCCATTCTTATTTTTTTTTWAAAAAAATCATTTTCTGACATTTTGTATAAAATTTATTGAAATCTTTTTTGATATCCTGTTCAAACTTTTTAATAACAAATTGTAATAAAGGAGAGCACAAAATAAAAAAAGAAATCAGAACTTGATGGCTTAAACTAGTCAAAGTTTCAACATTTTTATATGTTGATTTTGTACGGCTGCAAATATTTTGAAATTTCCTTCAGTCTACTATCCATTTGGAAGATCTTACACTAGAATTATTTTGTATCCATAACGTTATTCAGAATAAGCAGTTTCACGTATTCTAATGAGCTGTACATTGAATAGAAGACACACACTTAACCAACAAACAATGTTTTTTTCTCCACCCCATACTCAACAGAATACAAAATAAATTGTAATAATTGCTTCGTTTGCATCTTTTGGGGACAGTAATATATGGTAAAAGATGTTGGCGCTTTACATTGACATCTGTCTCTGGAAGAAGGATTGAGAAGTTAGTCTTACCACACACTGTAAATTGTAACTGACCTTCTGAAAAAAGAGCCTCAGACTGTGGTTGAGAACATCAAGAGCGGGGATGTCCCTGTAGACCAACAAGTCTTTGAAAATGTTTTTAAATACTCGTCGCAAATCCCAAGGATGTACAGAAAACTTCAGTTTCTGTGATGCTTTAAAAACCACAGGAATATATTTAACGCATTAATAAACAGGGGAGAAAAARGCAAACAAACCCTAGGAGCAATCCAGTTCCTGTCATCTCTCTTGATTTTTCACTTAGTAGACTTCTTTATGGATTAAAAAACTTTTTTCTTCTTCTTCTTGTAAAGAGTGTTCATTGAAGCTTGGCCAATAGATGGTATCACCCTTTCCAAAGACTATGCTATGGGAGGCCTATGGAAGCATATCTGCTCAAGGCATTCATGCAAATTATTACTTACTGCCCTATATGCTCATAAATTAATAGCTTCTCTGTGGATGAAAAACAGAAATTAGACAACCATTAAGGTTGAACAATGTATAAAGAATATTAAATATTAATATATGAAATGAAAAAATATTGCAAGAGATATGAATAGATATGCCAGGAGCATAACAAGCCAAACCTAGGAATGTAAATAATAAAAACATGTTTTCAGCTAGATATTCTGGATGGTTTAGTATTCAAATTAAAGTTTGTTTTCCCCATTCAATAAAAACAAAACAAAAAGTATTTACTGTTGTTCCCTTATTTGCATGAGAGTTCATTTTTATCCTGTGAACAGAAACAGATCTTTAAGCTGAGGCCAATCAGAAAGGAAAGGCCACTTTCTTCTTTGCAGGCTTTTCAAGGAGCATCTCAGTGAGATGCGGATGGCAGCTTTGCAAGTTCAAAAGCAAGAATATCCCTTACAAATTTAACTCCTATTTGAATGAATAATTGCAAAGCTAACTTGTGCATTTTAATGACTTGTGTCAGCACTAGCTACAAAAGTTGAAATGGAAATTGGAGGAAGAGTTTACTTAATAGTAGGATAAGGTTGCTTGTTGCTAAAGTTTTGTGCCTGATGTCATGTGTCAGTTGTCTCTGGTAACGATGACTCTGGTTAGAGTCTCATYCGGGCCACAAGGCCTATCATTTCACATGGTGCAGCAGCTGTAAATGAAATGTAAATGTAAAAAGGTTAAAAAGAACTGATTTCTTTGTGGACCCAACTTCATTTTTGAAAACCATTACATTCTGGTCAGCTTCAACTTATTTCTGCTAATTCTAAATTAAATACTACTTCCCTGTCCCCCATGAGAATTCTTGTGAAGGCGCTCTGTATGGATTTTGACCTTGAATGGAGACTGCTTCAGCCAGACCAGCGCTCGACTCAGCATCCTATTACGTCCATAGGAGTGACAAGTGCATCCATTATAAATATACATTTAGCGAAACATTTGATAAAACATGCCCTTACTCCCACAGATTCCATTTTGTTCAGTCTCCTTTAGCCATTATGATGTTTATTTCCAAGAGTTTAAGACAGGCCATATCACAGGAAACTTCTCAAGATCTCTAGATCCGCTCCTGCCTAAGTCTCGACAGTGCAAACATAACAACATCTGGAAATTATGAACATATAATTGTATGAACTTTACTTCAGTTAAGGTACTGGATAGTGGAAGTTCCCGTCTTGTATGTTGTTTTGTGGGATTCATGGGAATGAGAAAACATAAGAAGGAATCCGGTATATTTGGAGGAGGCAGAAATTGTTTCTTAGGATAGTCCCAAAACAGTACAGTGAACTTTGATCTCTGAGGCTTTTTCAGATCCAGATATTTGATTTAATCAACACACACACACCAYGCATGTTCAAATAGGGCTTACCTAAGAGCACACTCTGGCCTAGAAAATGATTAATTGCTAAAGCTCTTGATTAATATCTGCGATGGAAAAATCCTCAYGTGCATCTTAGAAAGCAAAGCACTTAGCTTTGCCTGCAGTTTGAAAAAAATCTGAATCCTGATTGTATTTCAATGCTGTTAGGAAAAATGTTTCACAATGATTGCTATATTTTTATAAAGAATAATAAGCAGTCCAAGGCAAGATATGAATCCTTCTAAAGGCACATGAGAGTAAAGTTAGCTGTCATAGTGCTTGGGGCTGTGTCCAATGTTGAGAAAATCCAAAATAAGATTGTGCAACTATATTACCAGACATAAGGTCAATCAGGTTCAGATCCCTTCATTTTAAAGGAGGTGGCATCTGTTACCTATCTCATGTTTTAGTAAATAGTCCGTTTTTTATGTGACAAGTGCAAACACAGATACAAATTAATGGGAAAAGAAAAGCCCCAATTGTCCATTTGTGTCACATTGCAAACTGCTGGGTAAAAGACAGCCCGGCATCATTTAATCATCCTGTGTTCCCTTTCCTTTTTCACTCATTACATTCATTACTGGTCACAAAAGACTGCTCACAAAACAGCTAGTGATTTTAATTTAATGCATCCTTTCTAAAACCTGCAGGGAAATTAAAGGAGGGAGCAACCTGGAAAAGGCTGGGGAGCAGGAGGGGGAAATGGGGCTTGGCACATCTGAAGCTTTAAATGCTAATAGTCAAACATTTCCCAAATAGATCTGAGCTGACCCTAAACACATTAGGAGGGCTTAACTCATTAGTTTGCAAATTGAGTCAAATTGACACAAGGAGTTTCCTTGCAGTGCCTTTAAATCTCTGACGGAGACTGGTGAGTGACCTCTCAATCTGACAGTTGCCAAACCATCTCAATATCGCAAAATCCAATATAATAAAACACCCAGGCAGATCACCAGGGGCTGGTGCATTATTTTCCCCACTCTATGTAAAACGTTGTTGTGTCCACTTCCATATAAATTTGCAGGCACCATCGGCTTACAGAAGGATAAATAAATAAGAGAGTAGTAACTAAAAATCTAATCAGGACACGGTGTATTAGCTGGAAAACACAATGATGTTTGGTTTGGGCTGTAGAAACAGAAATTGCAGTGGAGAAGTGCTTACACGGGTTGCACTGGTCTGGCAAATGGTACCCTTCCACGTTGTTTTGTACTAGCTAGTACAYGAGCTTCCCTTGTAGATTTGCTTTTTTGGAGGCCTATCTCCTTAGCTTTCTACTTTGCCAAYCTCCCCATGAACTATTTGCCTCTGCCTGTAGAAGAAGGGTCTGCTATCACTAGCCTCCTGTTTCCCAACAGAAATCAAAAGTTGAGGCAGGAAGAAAAGCCCAGCTCCCCAAAACAGGCTCCCAAAGACCTTGCTGGCTCTAATATCTGTCACTAGGAAAAGCATGAGGTTCAAAGCTCTTGATAGCTAATGGTGGTTGCCAGGGATGCACAACAGCCAAAATGAAGGAGATCTATTTMGTTTTCAGAAATACCAGAGTGAACTGGAAAARAACAGATTGCAAATGTCTGAAAGGRTTGTTTAAATGGAAGTTTAACAAGGGGGATTTGTTCAAAGCACACAGAGTAAAAGTTCTCAAATACCCAACTGGATACATACGCTGGAGAATGGACGCATTTGGATCTGAGAGTGTATTATTTCCTCTCCTTAGGATATAATCCAAAGTCTATTGAAGCTATAGGGAAGAGCCTTACTCAAGTTGCTTATCTTGGAAATAGGTCATCATGCTTATTTTTCTCTTTTGCTTAGACAAGGTGTTCCACTAGTATTTTACTTAAGGCTCTCAGAAAGATTTCATCCTGTGTTCTCACACCTTATACTCCCTTCTGCCAGAAATGTGTATGCTGTGATGCCCTAGTCAAGTAACTCATAAGTTACCAGTTAAAGAATAATGCTCACTTGTGACCATAATCAGGGAATGAAGGCAAATAGCCTTGCGAGACCAATTAAGCCATACAAAACTTTTGACAGGCCGTGTCCTAAAGTACAGCATATTGAACATAAAAGGGAAAAATACGGCCTTCAGAAGCATTCCTCTGCATCCTAGCACTAAGGATATGGATACAGGAACTAATTACTGCAGGCTAACTAAAGTGCGAACATGCCTCAAAGCTGGCTCACTTTAATTGCTCTTCTCCCTTTTCTACATTGGCAGTTTACCTCTTATTTACTTGCTGAAGAGGAAACTATCTTGTTTTTATCCCATGGCAAGAACTGTGCACTGGCAGCTGTTGCAGGCAGCTGACTTTACCATAAATTAATGCCTCCTCTTCCCTTGTTGTCACTTTTTTAGGTGACTATTCCATAAAGGTAGCAAACTGATTTAGCAACTAAAATGGGGACAGTAGGCTAGGTCTAAGAAAGGACTTCAGCACTTTAGTGCCTAACTCCTTGCSCTTGCCCTTGAGCTCAGTGTTCCCTTCACAACCTACAGTGGGTACCATGGTTTGTCCTGTTGGTAGCTCAGTATTGGTTCATGGGTGGTTTCAACTTCCTCATTCAGCACTATAGTGTGAACCATAGTGCAGTTTAGCTGACTTGACCGTTTACCTACAGAACTATTCTGCAACCTGTTTTTTGTTCTCCTGGCTTGAGTTCCCATTTCCTTGCTAAAATTTATTTTGTTAAATATCTGGTCATAATCTAACATTGRGGGGCAAAAGCGGGAGGGGATACTACACGAAATAAGATGTTGAATACTCCGAAGATGCTGAATACTCCAAGTATGCCATCTGCATCATGCCATATTTGCTCTCCTTTGCCATTTACCAATAGATGTGATCCTTCCCTTTATCCTCCTTTTATTTCTATTATGTTGAAGAACCTCTTTTGGTCGCCTCTTATGTCCCTTGCTAATTGAAAGGCATTTTGCGTTCTAGCTTTTTTTGATTTTATCTCTCTCCTCTCCGCAGTTTGGTGGAAGAATTTTAACGAGGGGGTTTCCAAGAGGCTTTGCAGCTTCTTCTGCCAATGCGGCAAACCCATGTTCTGTAAACACATCCAGGGCTGCCTGTCTGTTGCGAATTATTGTGTTCCTCATACTAATTGCCCACTGTAGGAAGAGAATGTGCAGAAACTTCTGCAGAAACCTTGCCCACTCTTTCTCCATTTTGTTCCTTTTTGTTTTGTTCTCACATTCTCAGYGTCCTGCTTTTCTGTGCTCCTCAGAACTGTGCACGTTTCACAGTCCTTTCTGTCTCTTCTTCTCTAATGAATGCAATGTCGATTTTCTTAACCTCCTTTGCTCTCTGAAAACACCTGAGGCCTCTTCTCAAACTTGTTACTCTTTTCTGCTCTCTTTCTACTGCTCCAATACTCCTCTTGCAAAGCTGCACTTGGTATAAACACAGCATTTCAGGTGTGGTCTTACACTTTTCCAGCTGCTGCCAGGTAAGAACTTCCTTTCCAAGTTCGAAACTGCTCAGCTCTAGCTTTGGATCATGTTCAGTGGTGCAGCAGCTTCTCTTAGGATCATCATCCGGGTCCTCCGAGAAAAATCTTCCTGTCTGTTCGACCTGTCTCAGTCCCCATTTGCCTCCATGTGATACCCTTTGCATACACTTATGTTTGCCTCTAGGCATTTTAGGGTAAAAACTGTTCATCTGGTCTCGTTGCAATAGCATCTTTCACATTATGGTTGCTGCTGCAAGATATAATAAAAAATGTGAATCTGCTGAGTGCCTGAACCAGAAGAGCTGCCTTACTTCAGTGGCTGAGAGAAGCTCTCTCAGTGTTCGAAAATCCACTTCTCCACAAGGATAAAATGAAACCTATGAGAAGAAGCTTTTGTATGAGCTTTTAAAATTTTAGACTTCTGAGGTAAATAGAGGGCCCAGCCCAAACTTTCTTTTCAAGATAAACCCCCGCTAATCTGATGAAAGGTTAACCTGTGTCAAGGACATTGAATGAAACCTATCTAGGTTTCAATAGCTACTTCATGCCCCAGGAACATTGCTTGGCCCCCAGGTAGCACAGTGTGTCTGGGTCACAGCTGCTGCCATCCCAAGGAGAGGTCTTCCTACCCTTCCTGCCCTCCCTCTCTCTTCTTCTCCTGTCAAAGAAAAGCTGCAGCTGGGTCCCCACCTGGTGCATCCCCGGCAAAGAGTTAACATAGCCTGACTGAGTTTGTTCCTCAAGTTTTTATTTAAAACACCAACATTTCAGTGGCTGTGAATGTTTCAATTTGGCTCCCGAATCGTCAGGCTTGGGAGCATGTCGTTTGGTTAGGAATACGAGCTTCATCAAGAGTTTGAATCACAGARTTTGGTTCATCGCTTATCTTCATTAAATAAAATATCATACTAAAGTAAAACACCCTGATGAATAAATACCAAGCTGMATAAATATGAGGGATACCTTTTTTAAAAAATTGTTTTACACACRAGAGAGAAAGGTGTGAATATAACATGAAAGAAGAGCATCAGTATTTCATGATTAGTGGCAGGTATTTTAAAACACACAAAACTTTAAGAAAATCTGTACACATTTAACATCTGTTATCTCATTTCTAATCCTTTAAATCCCTTAATTTACTCCAGAGTTGTTTAAACTGTTATCAACCTCTTTTGAGGGCTCTACATCTTAATCACAACTATATGACAAATATTTGATGATATAGTACGTATTTGGCAAATACTTAGGAATCAAATGATAATACCAAAATAGGGGTTTCGTATGATTACAGAGGCTAAGGGATTAGAAATTAGATTTAAATGGGTCCAAGGGGCAAATTCAAAGACTTCAAACATCTTTTAAGAACAAGATGCCATGGTACGAAAAAAAGATTTCTAAAATGAATTTGCCGATGATCTCTCCTCCAGAAAAATTCTATCACTTCATCAAGCTTATTTATTTATTTAAACCGCCTTTGAAGCTCTTTTATTTTAAGAAAAAACATTGAGTTCAACTGCATACATTACACAAGGGGAAAAATAACACCCATGTAAAGCCTCAGTGGGAACTTTCTCTTTTACTRTTTCATGAGGAGCAGACATTTCCCCAAAGCTCCTTTTAAGTTTTGTGGTAAATTGAACCTCCAGGTAAATCCTTCTTAGAGGGAATTAAGCACCGAGCAATAATGTGTAATCACATGGGGCAGGTTTGGTCTCCAGATTCAGGCAGTGAACCTGAGAAGCATACGATGTATAGTATTCATGTGGTGGCTGGTTATCTTGGCTGGGGTTAATCCAGGTGGAGGCCTGGGGCTCAATCAGGTTGCCCACACATGGACAAGTGGTGCCATTTGAAATGTCTGGAGTGTTTAACATTTCCTCCTGGGGCTGGCAGGTACTGCAGGACCTATGGAAGACCAGTGACCTTCTGGTATAGCCTCTGGAGGCCAGCTGGTGCCATATTGGAGATACGAGAGTTAGTTCTCAGCTAACTAGTCCAGACCTGAGCATTGCTGGGTTGAACTTGGCTTCCTCTCAGCTGGGCTAATCAGACTAAAGTACCCTGCTGATGTAACTGTTTCACTGTCTTTTCYAGACCTGCTCTTCTTGGAGCTAGTCTGAGTGGCCCTGCACAGTGCTGGAAGATGCATTATTCACACCCTGAGCWGGGCAATCCTTGTTCTAGGCTAGCATGTTGCCTTTTCTCCTGGTTGAAATAAGGCTGGGTCTGAACTTTTGGGATTATCTCCAAGAGCTGCTGAGCACACTCAAGATCAGGTTCTGCAACAGGTTTAAGCTTTCATTCACTTTTTTTTTTTTTTTTAATCCCAAGTTAGATTGTTAGATTTCAGGTAGTTTTGTGCCTGGAGTCAGCTCTCTGGAGGTTTGGGTGAGCATGGTTGCCAGAAGAAGAGAGGGGAAAAGAATGCACATCCCTGGGTGGGGAGGGAGGCTGGATCAGGTGRTCCTACACCATCATGGAACAGCACCCTCTGAGGATGAGGGGTACGAAACACCTACCAGAAAATTGTTAGCATTATGGATGTTGGAGAAGAAATGCGTGATTTTTTCCTCTTGTCATTAGTTGCATTTTGTTAATTATGCTGGTCCTCAAAGCAAGCACAAAACCAGACATAACAAGCTGTGGTGCAAGCTCTGCTATTCCTTTCCTTAAGAATCCCAATTAGGGAAAAAGTGCTTAGAAAACCTGCTGGGGCAGACAGCACCACTTCTTTATGGCGTAAGAAGGGTTAGTGGCTGAACAGGAGCAAAACCCATGTCTGCAGGATCCTGCGGATACAAACAGGCAGCAGAGGCCTGTATGAGTCAGGGGTGACCCTGGAGATGCTAGGCACACACGCAATGTGCTGGGCTTYGGCACTGATGTCTGCTCTTCCTCCTTGTGACACATTTGACAAATTTGCCATTAGCTCCAAAACAGTATCAGGGAATAATCCTCAAGAAGCTCATGGAAAGTATTAGGGAGGAGGTGGGGATCAAATAAGTGGGATTATTACTCCATCTGATAGTATATATTTCCAGAGGGATTTTTTCTTGGAAGYTGAGTGCGACTGGAGTGGGGTATGGCCTGTGCCCTTGACTCAGCTCAGGTTCACCATGCCTTTTCCCTCCTCTAGAGCCCTGGTAATACAGTCTTCACTTGAAGAGATCTGTATACTGGGTAGCAACTACTCGCTAGGAYTGTTACTGGGTTTTTTCTGCTCTCCCTGCACAAAATCTTGACATAGGGAATCCTCATGTAATACCAAGAGGGCAAGAAACACCACTGCCTATACACAACAGTCAACTGAATAAGTATATTCAAAATTCATTTTATCAGCATTTAAACTTCTGTTTTCCAAAGAGGAATAAACAGTCTTTGCTGGATGTTTGCAGTACTCTGAATGGGAAATTCAGGAGTTATTAGATTCAAAGAGGTCTTTTGTTAATATTTTGACTAATAGTTAGAATATTAAAAAAAAAAAAAAAAGTCTCATGAGCAGAAGACAGACTTTGGCTTTCATTYCTCCTCACGCATCTTCCACCACCTCCAAACAAGCTTGTCTCCGGTGGCTTGGGACACTAGAAACTTCTGAGGCAAAGTTTAAGAAAGAAGATGAATTCAAAAGAGTTTGTGTTGTCAGCTACAAGAGTAAAAAATGTTATCGGCTGCTTAAGCACTGCTGACTAATGTATATTCAAAAGCAAATCAACACAGTYGCACCCACTCTTCAAGCATCAAGGAAACCAGATGAGACCAGTGTCTCAGAGATATGGTGTCAAAAGATTTTTTTTTTAGACGGTGGATGGAAGGAGAGAATCGCATTAAAATGTAATGTTTGTCAATGGCAGTGATAAAAAAAGAAAACTTCCCCGGCCATTGCTGGCTGCCGCATGCGGCAATCTGAATACATTGGTAATGTGAGGGACTGATTAGTCCTGTAAGGCTGCCTACAGGTTAGCAGGCCTCATTTCAAATCTCTGACAGCAATATGTGTCGTTTCATGCTTCATCCTCATTCCCCATGTTCAACACAAACCGGGGTCATTCTATATATGGAAATCACTGTCTTCGGGGCAAAAAAATTAAAAAAGGTGAGATTGCCGCTTTAACCTCACTGGCCTCAGAAAATATGTTTTAGTCTGATACATTATACTAGTAGGAATTATTTATCAAGCAGATACAAGCTCGATATTTCAGAAATAATGAGATGTTCTGGTTTTGCAGCTGAAATTTTATGGTCCAGAGAGCATCAGCTATGAATCCAGAGAATGAAGTAAACTTGCAATGAATGATACACAGCATGCAGCTGAAGTAAAATGGCTGTGCAAAGGGTAATATGAAAGTTATAACACAGTGCAAAKCTTACTATACCTAAAGTGCCTTTGTTGCAAAATAGAGCCAGATATTTTGAAGACAGTGCAGGCATAAGATGCTCACAGCATTTACTGAGGGAGATTTTGCCCAGGAAAGGAATTGCATGATGAGAAACTTTAGCTGTTAACCCTCAAATCCTGCAGTTTATGAGAACTACTGAAGAATTCATGGCAGAATAATTTGATAGCAGAAATACAGCATTCAGATACTTATTGTGGAGAGATATCAGCTAGGCTGCAGTCAAGACTGAAGGTTGTCTTCCAGTAAGGAGTGGGTTTTGACTGCTACCTTCATTCTACTAAAACAAAAATGAGTGCAGAAATGATTTTGCACCACTGTTTCCTAGCAAATACGCATGACGTGAATGAGATGGTGAGAGAGCTATCTGGGCTCAAAATACTTTTGTCAGATTTTGTTTAGTTTGCTTGCTTGTTTGATCAAATAAACTGAGCAAAGAACTCCGATTTGGTCTTATATCAGACAGGTAGCATCAAGCAAAGTATTTGAATATAAGACACTGCATGAATAATACACTCCAAAGAAATTAATTCATCTTACAGAGCTTGTGGGGATTATGAACCTCGTGTGACCTAGTGTGGACAGATGAACAACCATGAGGAACTGTAGTCAGAAGTTATATCTACGCACATCCTACAAGGCCAGTTTGCTGGTGATTTGTAGCTGCCACAGATAACAGAGCTCAAACCAATGGAGTCGCCCATTGACAAAGTCATAGTTTCCTGTCCTTATATTTTTCAGCCCTTTTGCACATCTTCTCTCCTTTCTACTGACAGAGGCTGGATGACAGTTTATCATAGAATAACGGAATCATAGTGTCAGTAAGGTTGGAAGGGACCTCTGGAGATCATCTAGTCCAATCTCMCCACTCATTAGRGTCACCTAGAGCATGGTAGACAGGGTTGCATCCAGGCAGGCCTTGAAGATCTCCAGAGAAGGAGACTCCACAACCTCTCTGKGYAACCTGTGCCAGKGCTCCRTCACTCTCACAGGGAAGAAATTCCCCTTCACGTCAGGCAGAATTTCCTGTGCTTCAGTTTCTGCCCATGGCCTCTTGTCCTGTCACACCGGGCAACTGAAGAGAGTTTGTCCCCGTCCCCTTGACACCCTCCCCTCAGCTGCATGGATAAGATCCTCCCCTCAGTCTTCTCTTCCCCAGGCCAAACAGGCCCAGCTCTCACAGCCGTTCTTCATAGGGCAGACGCTTCAGCCCTCTGATCATCTTCATAGCCCTATGCTGGACTCTCTCCAGTAGCTCCATGTCTCTCTTGTCCTGGGAAGCCCAGAACTGGACACAGTACTCCAAATGAGGCCTCCCCAGGGCTGAGCAGAGGGGCAGGATCACCTCCCTCCACCTGCTGGCAACACTCTTCCCAAGGCACCCCAGGAGACCATTGGCCTTCTTGGCCACAACGGCACATTGCTGGCTCATGGTCAGCTTGCCATCCCCCAGCACTCCCAGGTCTTTCTCTGCAGAGCTGCTCTCCAGCAGGTCAGCCCCCA
>NW_028186346.1:3606922-3668765 GCF_003343005.1 Rhea americana | reverse complement strand
CTCCACCACCTCGCCTTCCTGGCCTGTCTCTCCTAAAAAGCACATAGCCATCCATGGCAGCATTCCAGTCATGTGAGCTATCCCACCATGTCTCCGTGAYTGCAATGAGATCATGGCCCTGCGATCGCACACAGATCTCCAGCTCCTCCTGTTTTTCCCCCATGCTGCGTGCATTGGTGTACAGGCATTTCAGAGAGGTGGTCACGCCTGCAGGTTTCCCAGGAAGGGTACACAGGGGTCACCCATAGCCATGTCCCAAATGCACCTCCGCAGCTTCATGCACCCATTGGAGGGCCCCCTAATCCAACCTGTGTTTTGGTGTCTACTCTGTCTGATGACACCCCCCCCAACRCTCCTACCTAGTTTAAAGCCCTCTTTACCAGGCTGGCCCACYTGTTTGCAAAGGCAAATGTGCCCCGCTTGGTGAGATGAATCCCACCTCTCCCCACGAGTTGTTGATCTTCAAACCATGCTCCACGGCCATAGAATCCAAAACCCTGTTGCCAACACCAGCGGTGTAGCCAGTTGTTGATTTGGGAAATCTTCCTATTCCTCCTCCCATGCTTCCCCCTAATCAGCAGAACAGATGAGAAGACCACCTGGGCTCCCAGACCCTTGACCACCGTGCCCAAGGCCTTGAAGTCCTCCCTGATTGTCTCTAGTTTGTTCTCTGTATTGTTAGCACCCACGTGAAAGAGCAGCAGAGGGTAGTAGTCTGATGAGTGGACAAGCCTTGGTGGCCTTTCAGTCACATCTCGTATCCTTGCTCCYGGCAGGCAGCAAACCTCTCTAGAGGAGGGGTCAGGTCGGCAGATAGTCTCCTCCGTCCCCCTCAGCATGGAATCACCCACTACAACCACTTGTCACCTCTTCTGAGTGGTCACACAAGGCACAGGCTCAGGCAGCCCTGTTGCTTCCCTTGAGGCCAGGTCTGGGTTCTTCTCATCCTGGAGTGCACTAAACCCGTTCATCTCATTTTTAGTGTTTTACCACATGAAAACAGAAAGCATTAAAAAAACCCTATAAAGCATAGCTTAGTAGAGTGAGACCTACTTCTGATCATTTTTTACCTGTAGATGTGAGGAGTAAATCTGAAAGATGAGAAGGATCATTGCAAACAGCAGCCCTGGCATCTCAAAAAAAAAAAAGCAGTGGATGGCTCCTCTCTTTATTTTCCAATTTCAGGCAGTCCAAGGTCATTCCCAAACTGTTCTTGGGTGCAGAAAATGCTGTTCCTTCCCCCTAGAGATTGGGGAATAGGTCAGCCTCTGAATTCCTGGGG
This sequence comes from Rhea americana, assembly GCF_003343005.1. Taxonomy (NCBI): domain Eukaryota; kingdom Metazoa; phylum Chordata; class Aves; order Rheiformes; family Rheidae; genus Rhea; species Rhea americana. The sequence goes on along the minus strand of NW_028186346.1, from coordinate 3,667,483 downwards.
CTCCCTTAGCCCCCTGGCAGTTGTGGAGTTGCTGAAGCCACCCTACATGTGTCAGTGAATGCCCAGAAGCTGCATTCCCCTGCAGCATGTCCCCCTCTGATGTGCAGCACTTGCCTCATACRCTTCAGGGTGACATTCACCATGGGTAACTGTGTGGTGCACTCTGCTGCTGGCTGCATCTCAGACTTCGTCTAGATTTCTACTATGCGTCACCAAGCAGAGAATGTTTAGTAAAAGGGCACTAACTAAGGAGGGGACAATARAACAAATATTTTGTGTTGTTTTGTGCTGGAAAATGTGTTAATTCTGTCTAAACTGTAAATTAACTGGCTTAACCAACCGAGAAGGCTTCCTCTTGCCACCATGGGGMAGGCTGTGATATTATGCTGGCAGGGAGGGTGGCATTCAGTTAAGCAAAGGCAATGSCGTCACTTTGGGCCTTCAGCTGCATCTCCAGATGAGTGTGAGTCTCCCTTTAGTCCTGTGCTATCTCCAAGAGTAGTCAGATCTGAATGTGCAGGGGCAGCTTTTCTAAGAGGGTTCAGTCTGCTGGGTCTGAGATCTTTCAAAAACTCAGCCACTCATTAAGTGTGTAGGAGTGAGGTGAACACCTGAACGCCTCTTCTGGTACTGCAATACTACATATGTCACCTGGGACACATCTCTTCAGACCTGTTCTGGAAACTCCTCTCACCTACACAGAGGTCAGACTGAGGAATATTAATGCATCACTAGAAGGAGCAGAGGTTAGTGTAACAGTAAATTATTCTAAAATATAATTTAGAGCTGTGTCATGCTTTTGTATGACTTAATTCAGAGCAAAATATGGATCATGAAGTCCATCTCCATTTTGTTTCTACCTCTAACGCACTCATAGCAAGCACCAATGTAAATCTTGGGTGACTGCTGAAACTCTAATTAAATCTATGAGGTGGATTAAGGACATACTTTTAAATACCATTTAGAAAGAACCTTCACAAATGTATCTCATCTCATTCAACAGCTACAACTAGCTCTGTTTTATCCTGTATAAATTAGTGAGCTGAATAGCAGGCCAATATCATTCAGCATGGAATATTTTATCTTAGAGGACAAGCCACAGTACACTTCTGAGTCAGTCAACGTACAGGATCACTCATCAGCTGTTCCAGCTCTGGAAAAGGTTTTGTTATTGATCTGACTTTCACATGGGTAACTTCTCTAAGGACTGCTTATTCTTCTCAAAGAAATGTTTCAGGTCCATGAGTGACATGGGCCTGAAAGAGCCAAGAAAAGGTAGCCTAGCACAACAATAATAAAGCACCTATTTTCATGGATGTATTTCTGGATTTCTTGTTTCTAAAAKTTTATCCTCATTCCAGAAGTGGAACCACTTCCTGAGTCAACTGATGTAAATTGGACTCTCAGATTTTGCACCACCTGCAACTGTACCTGCAGCTGGATTGCTGAGAGAGTAATGAAGATTAAGATTAAGCACTTAAAAATATCTCTCTGTTTCAGATTAATCTCAGATAGTTTTGGACACCTAACAGTTCACCAAAGTTAGGGATCCAAATGCTATAGCCTTTTATATATAGTCAGAGGGGAGAGAGAAAGATTTCCAGAAGGAAATTCAGCCCTTTCAGGGTSCCAGCTTAGTTAGCTCAATATAGGTGGTTAAGTGGTGTGAATCAGGGTCTCTGCCATTTGCAGCCTAGCAATGACCAGCTTTGCATCGCAGATTGCAGTAAGAGAAGGACCGGGCCTGAGGATGCTGCTCATTGTTCAAAATTGTCCAGCACTGAGCAATGCTGAGATGAAACCACCTGTAAGTATTTCCAGTAGGAAAGCAGTACCCATATGACTCTTTTTAAAAAAGATATTGCTTAGGACTACAGTCACATGCTTATCCAACTACAGCTGTTGGTGGTGGTGTTATTGCTGGTAAGTATTCTGGGATTTGGCCCTGCTTGCTGACACAAACAAGCTCAAAGTTGATTTCAACACTGAAAGAAGAAAAACAGTGTACAAAGCTGTGGTAAGAAAATGGAAAAAAAAAAAAAAAAAAAAAGAAGAAGAAGAGTTCATCTGAGGGTGACTGAATCCTGTTTAAGAACTGTTTGTTCTCTGGATCAGACTTATACATTAATTACTATGACTGATATTCCTTCTTTACATTTTCTTCTTGTTTTGAGTCCTTATTCTGTGCAACATTTCTGCAGGAAAAAATGCATTTGTGAAATGCTGATTTTCTGCAATTAGTTTCTGATTTTTCAAATTTGTCCTTCACTCCAAGGCTTTTGAGCCTCCATCAAGCAGCATTTTTGAGAGACTATGGGAAAAAAAATCCTTACAAAACAAAAACAGTATTTTCAGAATTCCACTCTACTGCTTTCAGACTATTTCCATCAACCCTCTTATTCATTTTGATTTATTTCCATCCATAAGCAGACTAACGCTTTTCTATGCTTTTATTGTTCTTCAAGAATAGGCCTTCTATTGGAGAAAAATAATGTCTCTACGACCACCACTTTGCTCAATGCAGATCTTCATTAATCTGCAGCCACAGTACAGGCTTTTAGCAGCAAGCACTTTTGATGGGAATTGAATTTGATACTGCATTATGGTTGTAGGGCTTCTCACAATAGACTGTGTTCTTTTCTGTGTCTGTGCACAATCAGAGAGACCCAATTAAATAATTTGGTGCAATAATGGAGAACAAAAGAGTATGAGGGCTTAAAGTGAGGGCTTCAGCATTTGTATTCTCCCTTTTCTGTATCATGTTAATTAATTTGCCTGAAAACCAAAAGAAAGAACATAATGTGAAAAGCATAGCTCATCTACAACATGGAGGCACTTTAAATGCAGATACCATACCAAATCAACATGTAACAAAGGAGCATTCTTTGCATTTCCATAAGAAAAAAATAAAATAAAGTTGCTAGCTAGTCTTGAGTRGTCCTGGTTGTGGCCACTGGCAACAACATTTGCTATTTAGGATAAAAGTATTAAAAGAGTGGGAGAATATCTTGTGCTTCTGTGATAACATCTATAAATAAATATGTGGTTTTGAAGCCCAGTTGGTAGGTGTAAAATTACTGGACTTAGCAGAAGAGATCTCAGTCGTTCTATTTATATATATATATATATATTAAAAAAAAAATCTTCTACATTCTATCTCTTCTAGTAAAATAGCTCAAAGTGGACACCTCGAGAGATCTCCAGTCCCTACTCCTCTATTTGATTTAGAAACTCCAACAGTATTTCAATGGGCGTTAGAGTAGTTTCTGCTTCACTGTCACTCAGGTCTGCGAATGAGTTTATCCAGCAGAAAAGATCCATTTACCCTCTACAAAAATAAATAGCGTGGACCAGTAGTCATGAAGGCCTTTTTCCCTCCTTGGAGCCTGGAAGTCGAGGTCGGAGAGCTGAGCTTATTTGCAGCTTGAATGACAGAAGCGACGCTGCACCCTACAGTGATCTCTCTCCTGCAGCCCCCCAGTAAACGTGAGCTTTCTAAATGGAACTGCTGAGATCTATAAAACTGGCAATTATGCATTTTTTTCTGTAATAAGTCATTTAAACTATTAGTTGTTTGCAGTTCTAAGAGAYGCAAACCTAAGGATTATTTCACTGTCTCTTCTTCACTAGCAAGTAGAAAAAGAATATTTGCAGGGGTGTGATCTGAGTGCTTTCATTATGATTACCTGTTAAATACTATTTTAAGGATATTAGGGGAACAATTTACCTAAAGGTTATGAATCTTATTTCACAGTATATTAATAAAAAGCATCCGTGCCTGGGTAAAAATATGATCACAAATTGTGACTTCAATCCAGCTGAGAAAGTTATGTGATTACTTCTTTTTAAAATGGAAAGCAACGCTTTGCAGTATCAAAGGCCAAGAGGCTTTCTAGCGTCAGGCCTCTTGTGCCCCCCCTCTGCAGAAAACTGCGTGTTTTTGTCTTTGCGCCATACAGCAGCTCCGTARCCGCAGCTCTCAGGCTACCTGCATATCACACATCCTATTTTATGAACTCAAAAATGATCAGCACATCACCCCTCAGCAAGGTGTATTACATACCTTTGTTGCTACAGTGCTGTACTTCCCAGTAGAAATGCCTTTTTATATCAACATTCCTCCTGAACATTACTTGTGTTGACAAGTTACTAGAATGAAACCTGGGTGGGAGGATCTGGAGGTATCACAGATTCACAGATGGCTAAGATATTTGTGGCTTTTAATCATTGCAATTATCTATACATCTCCACACAGCTTTTTTTTTTCTTTTYTTTTAGAAGCTGGGGGTCTTGCCTTCCTTCCTTCTCCTTATATTTATTAAATTTATTACAGCCACAGTGCTAATAATTGCCATTAGTTCTTGAGATCAGCTTCCATGCCATGTTCTGGGAAACACACTACTAGCAAGCCTGGATAAACTACAGCCTGTGCGGCCGCAGCCCTACTTACCAGMCTATTTGGTAATATGTGCGAGCTATCACGGTAAGTGCTGTTCATTTTGGTAGATCTTCAGCCCATAATTAAAATATATGAGGCTTGCAGTTGTTATGTTTCTACTTCCACCATGGGGACATGAAAAAAAGCAGGATGGCCTCCTTGGATCCTATTTGTCTACACAAGTTACTTCTGACCCAAAAAAAAAAAAAAAAAAAAAAAAAAAAAAAAAAAAAAAAAAAAAGGCATTTCTTCATATTCTCAGTTAATTCAGTCTAAAAGTGTCACACTTATTCAGCAGCAGTTAAAATAGGCTGTGATGAGAGCATGACAATTTCCAGCTAAACTAGAGGATAATTAGAAATGCCCCGTAGCAGGCAAGTCAGTGCTTCAATTTATTTGCTGTTTATTACCAAGTCCCTGCCCCTTGGGTGTAATGACTGTAAAGCAGCACCTGCAGCTTCCCAGTGTTTGATTTAGTGCTGTAAATGGTGCTCAGAGAGTAGATTAAGCTGGAATGTGATCAAACCTTATTTGCAATCCGATTATACAAACTGCTCCTTGCACTGACCAGATTGAAGTAATTTCCCTATAGAAACGTTACACTCACTTTGGTGTAAAAATGATTAACACTTGCTGACTGTAGGTCAGCCTTTCACTTCCAGTGTAATTCTTTATCAGGCAATATGCCCATCTTTTTCTTGTGTTTGCCACATTTGTGTACTGCACGGTATTTAACCAATGGATATAATCAAAACCCTTTTTTTTCAGGTCTTGTTGATGAGTGATTGTAATAAATAAGCACTCCAGCATAAGCAGATTAAACCATTTTTTTTCTGTTTGATTGTTCAGCGGTATTGACATGCTTAATGATCTAACAGAGAACAGCTACAGAATGAAGGAGTTTCCATGTTTTACTGAAAACGGCTACTGAGGTATTTATAAACAGACAGTCAGTACATATGTGGCGCTTTAACTTCAGCATTGGGTAGGATTTCTGGGCACCCACATCAATTCAAGAACTAGCCTACATTTCTTTCAATAAGCGCCTAAATACCTGCTGCCACTACTAATCCCTCCACTCCTAAATAACCAGCAACATGAGGCTTCTTGGTTCCCAGTAGTCATGTTTTTTGCGCCATATCAGGAATTCTGGATGTGAAAACTGTTTCTCAGACAATTAGCCTCTGGTAATGAAATGCAACCAAATATATTCTGAACACTGAAAGCAAACACTTGGCTCTCCACATATTTTTGTGACAATCAAAGAAATATTTTAGCTTGAAATGCATTATCAAGCTTGACTCAAATACCAGCAATAACATGTTTTGTTGTATAACATTTTAAAGCTGATTTTCTACAGACATTTTAGCCGTAACTCTTTAAAGACCATGATCCTGAAGGTGCGTGCACACTCAGTCTCCTTAGCTGATAGCTGGGAGAATCTGACTCCTGCCTAGATCAATGCCCTTTGGAAAAGATTCCTAAAGTGCTTTGAAATAGGCAACAACTACAGGCATGCAGGCACCATCTGTGAATCCCCAAGTATGCCATGCAATCCTTTGCTGTCAAATAGCCACGTGTTTATTTGGTAACAGCTCATTCCTGCTCCGCTCTTGCACAGAAGTTCTGCCAAGGTGGCGCCRAGTTTGTCCCAGTGCGGTTTGCAGATTTGAGCCCTGAAAGAGGCCACATGCACATTTCTCTGGTGTGCATCTCTTCTGGCTATTTTTATGCCACCAGAAAAATTAAAAATAGCCCAYGTCAAAAATATCCATTTAACTTAAGCATTTTTAAGCTTGCTCTATAACAAGGATTGAGGAAATTAACACCTGCAAGTGTTAATTCAGTAATTCAGTTAATTCAGTGGGCTGAATTACAGATTTATTTATATACCTTCAATTCAACTCATTGATTTGAAGGAGAGGAAATTTGGTGCTGAAGTATCTCTTAGACAAAGCTGACTTCATCCCAGTCCTCCTGAAAAGAGGGCAGATCCTTGGCCCCTGTTACAGAGAGCATCAGACCAGCCTGCTACGCTGCAAACAGGAGGCTTGGGCCTTTTTTCCCGTAGTTTTCCAAGGATCACAAGAGTCACCTGTAACAGAATGCAAGAGCAGAATCCCACGGATTGCACCTCTTCCCTCCCACCCGGAGGCCGCACGAGCACAGTCAAATGAGTCCAAGAAAACTGAGCAGGCAGCAGCAGCAGCAGGGAGCTTGTCCAGTGGAAAGAAAAGCAGGATGGAGGTGATGGGGCTCCTCCACAGAGCTACACAATGGGGCTGGGATCAGGATAAATCGAAAGAAGATGGCCCTGTACTTAAGTGCCTGCAGCAACAATGCCAAAGCCACATGAGGGAAAGGTTCCTGTTGCTCAAATAATAGATTGGAAAAAAAAATGTATTCTAAGAGATGCCTGCAGACAGGTCGAATGACTCCCAAAGCATGAGCGATGCATTTTCTTTTTTGTTATTGTTGTTCTTTCCTTCTCTTAATTCTTTCCCTAACTTTTTTTTTTTTTTTTTAGCTAATAAAATGTTAGAGCTTGTGAGTTATTTTACCATGATGCACGTGCAAATTTTGAGGCAGTATCAACAGGAAGTCTAGACTGGCTTTGCAAGTGATGGCACTGGGGGCTGCTTGGTGTCAACAGGAATCTGTATAGCTGTGTGAGCGTGCRGGGTAGAAGCCCAAGCACCTGGACACCACAGCCTTCCCTCGCGGGAATTGGGACCTCTGCTTTGGTGGGAGTAGGGCTGGGAAGGGATCGCAGCAGTTGTCTCTCGTTCTGAAAAACTACTCTTTTATCRGGAGAGAAGGTGGGTTTTTGCACGGCAGGGGAAGTGTGTCTCTAGCAGAACATCTATGTGTGCACTGAGCGGTGTTACGCCTGCTGCAGCTATCTCGCCGCAGCCTCCGTTTTGTCCAAACTAATTGGAGGTTGCCCTGTGTTTACAGAGCACTATACAGCGAACGCCAAGGTAAATATAATGGCTTCAGACAAGCGAACGCAAATGCCCTGGTGAAGCTGCTCAGGGGCAAATGSATGCTAAAGAGATGTCGGTGCTCTATGTGCTGAAAATAAGGCCCGTTTATGCTATTCCACTCAGGCACCTCAAAACGATCCTGGCAGTCCAAATTAATTCTTACTGTGAAAAATCAAAGGTTTGTAGCTGTGGTTATCCCATGCRCCCAGCTAGCCCCTGCCATCCCTGAGGCCCCAGAGCCCCCTGCCAGCTCCGCCTGGGGCAATTTTACTTCTGTTAGATGTTGGTATATGCGTCTGCTGCTTGTGGATGATTAGGAAGCCCATGTAAAGGCGAAATGGTACAGGCTCTCACAGCTGGTCCTGCCCCCAAAAACACTGCTCTTTCAGGTCTGGCAATACTTCCCTAAAATGAGAGCTGTRTGTGGTACCTTGTGGAACATAGAAAGTGCAGAGCTGTTCCTGTGATGTGAAAGCAGCAGCTGGACACTGCCAAATTCATTTCTGATTCTTGCTGAAGCCAARATTTGGACCCAGATGGCCAGAGTTTTAAAAATGTAATTAAAATCCATATTGCACATATTGGAAATATATTCTGTGTGTGCCTTATACACGTTGGGGTCAACATTATTTGACTGAGAAGGTCCCAGGCTTCCACACACTTGCTTTTCCCTTGTATGGCCAACATCTTGGATACCTGCAGCTACAACAAATGGTCATGGCTTACAAGTAGGCACCTGATCCCATGACAAAGATTAAAGCACTTTAGTCCGGTGTGGTGGCAATATCATGGTCACCACCAACATAAATGCTCTAGGTCACCTTCCAGTCCTTTCTGAGATCCCTTTAGGTCCCTTGACTCATGTAAAAGCAGTTTCGTATCAGCCTCCTTCATTACTGTTATTATTAGAGCGCAGCTTACAGAGGCAGCAAACAGACGCAGCAGTTTGCACAGCACTGTCTTGGCTCTGCTGTGAACTTCTGGGGCCCATGTCAGACATTATGGTCTGCTGACCCTTGTGGGACAAGGGGACTAGAGAGTGACTCTGCTAACAGGTAAGGGGAGCTGGGCAAGGGCAACTGCAGGTAGCCTTAGGCTCTCCTGGAAGAAGCTCCAGCACTTATCCCCTGCTTGAGCTGAGTGTAGCTACTGCTAACGAGCAGTCCCCTTTGCCCCTGAATAGAGGGAGTTGGGGCTTTTGACACAGGTAGCCCTTGTTTGGGGTGGATCAAGTACCCTGTGGGTCAGTAGTAGGGAGAGGTCTATTTAAGAGCCAGGCCTGGAGCACAGCTCCTAGAGCGCAGCAAACAGACGCAGCAGTTTGCACAGGAGGAGCACAGTTAGGTGCAAGAGGACATCTTCCAGTGCCAGTAGCACCCACTCTTGCTAACGTGGTTGTAACTCACTGTAAAGCATATTTGCCAGTTGCTGTGGGAACTGCTGCATCAGCTGTGTCGGAAGCRTCAACCCAGACAGAGCCTCTTGCAGCAGATGTTACCTTACAGGTCCCAGGCTGCAGGGAGTGTTTGGAGCCTCTCCAGAAGGCCTGGACTGATGGTCCACCCTCCTGCAAAAGGTGTGCTGCTGTTGAGGATTTGTGTCGTCAAGTCAAAGAGTTGTGGGATGAAGTCAGTAGATTGTGAAACATGCGAGAAAGTAAGAGATAGACAGGGCGYCCTCAGAGACCGTGCTGCTCCCGGAGTCCCAATCCCCTGCAGCAGGGGAGTTGCTGGAGGACTCTGTGAAGAGTGAAATAGTACAGAACAGCACAGTCGAAGAAGGCTGGAAGCTAGCTGTTTCTTGAACAAAAAGAAGAAAGGCCCTATTCCTCCTGTAGACCTGGAGTTACAGCTGAAGAAGAGGTTTAGTGCACTTCAGGATGAGAAGAACCCAGACCTGGCCTCAAGGGAAGCAATAGGGCTGCCTGACCTTACATGACCACACAGAAGAGGCGACAAGTGGTTGTAGTGGGCCATGCTGAGGRTTCCATGCTGAGGGGGATGGAGGCGACTATCTGCTGACCTGACCCCTCCTCTAGAGAGGTTTGCTGCCTGCTGGGAGCAAGGATATGAGATGTGACTGAAAGGCCACCAAGGCTTGTCCACTCATCAGACTACTACACTCTGCTGCTCTTTCACGTGGGTGCTAATGATACAGAGAAYAAACTAGAGACAATCAGGGAAGACTTCAAGGCCTTGGGCACGRGTCAAGGGTCTGGGAGCCCAGGTGGTCTTCTCATCTGTTCTGCCGATTAGGGGGAGGCACGTGAGGAGGAATAGGAAGATTTCCCAAACCAACAACTGGCTACACCGCTGGTAGGAGCGTTGGGGGGGTGTCATCAGACAGAGTAGACACCAAAACACAGGTTGGGTTGGGGGGCCTCCAATGGGTGCATGAAGCTGCGGAGGTGCGTTTGGGACATGGCTATGGGTGACTCCTGTGTACCCTTCCTGGGAAACCTGCAGGCATGACCACCTCTCTGAAATGCCTGTACACCAATGCACGCAGCATGGGGAAAACACAGGAGGAGCTGGAGATCTGCGTGCGATCGCAGGGCCATGGTCTCATTGCAATCAYGGAGACATGGTGGGATAGCTCTCATGACTGGAATGCTGCCATGGATGGCTATGTGCTTTTTAGGAGAGACAGGCCAGGAARGCGAGGTGGTGGAGCTGCTCCTTATGTGAGAGAGCAACTGGAATGCATCAGGCTCTGCCTAGGGGTGGAGGAGGAGGAGGCCGTTGAGAGCTTATGGRTAAARATTAAAGGGCAGGCYARCAYGGRGGACACTGTTGTGGGTGTCTACTACAGGCCACCTGAGCAGGAAGAGAAAGTTGATGAGGCCTTCTATAGACAGCTGGAGGTAGCCTCACAATCACAGGCCCTGGTTCTCCTGGGGGACTTCAACCACCCTGACATCTGCTGGACGGACAACACAGCAAGGCACAAACAGTCCAGGAGGCTCCTGCARTGCATCGATGACAACTTCTTGTCACWAATGGTGGAGGAGCTTACGAGGAAGGGTGTCCTGCTGGACCTTATCCTTACCAACAGAGAGGGACTGGTTAGAGATGTGAAGGTTGGGGGCAGCCTTGACTGCAGTGACCACRAGATGGTGGAGTTCAGGATCCTGCAGGAAAGAAGTAAGGCAACAAGCAGRACTGCAGCCCTGGACTTCAGGAGAGCAGACTTTGGGCTCTTCAGAGACCTAATTGGTGGAGTCTCATGGGCTAAAGCCCTAGAAGGAAAGGGGGTCCGTGAGAGCTGGCGAGTATTCAAACATCACTTCCTCCAAGCTCAAGAGCGGTGCATCCCTATGAGTAAGAAGTGCAGCAAAGGGGGCAGGAGACCTGCATGGGTGAGCAAGGAGCTCTTGGCCAAATTCAGACAGAAGACAGGCTACTTGGGAGGATTATAGAAATGCAGTCAGAGTATGTAGAGATGCTGTGAGGAAGGCTAAGGCYCAGBTGGAATTGAGTCTGGCAAGGGATGTCAAGGRCAACAGGAAGGGCTTCTTCAAATACATCAGCAGCAAGAGGAGGACTAGGGAAAATGTGGGCCYRCTACWGAATGGGGCAGGGGCCCTGGTGACAAGGGATACAGAGAAGGCAGAATTACTGAATGACTCCTTTGCTTCAGTCTTCAGTGCTAAGGGCAGCCCTCACGAATCCTGTAGCCTGGACGTGAGGGAAAAAGTCTGTAGAAGGGAAGACTTTCCTTTGGTTGAGGAGGAAAGGATTAGAGACCTTCTGGGCAGGCTAGACATCCACAAATGCATGGGCCCAGATGGGATGCACCCATGGGTCCTGAGGGAGCTGGCAGATGTTGTTGCCAGGCCATTCTCCATCATCTTGGAAAGGTCGTGGAGAACTGGAGAGGTGCCTGGGGACTGGAAGAAAGCCAGTGTCACTCCAGTCTTCAAGAAGGGCAAGAAGGAGGACCCAGGCAACTATAGGCCCGTCAGCCTCACCTCCATCCCTGGTAAAGGTGATGGAATAGCTCATTCTGGATGTCATCTCCAGACATATGGAGGAAAAGAAGGTGATCAGGAGTAGCCAGCATGGATTCACCAAGGGGAAATCGTGCTTAACCAATCTGATAGCCTTCTRKGATGGCATGACTGGCTGGGTAGATGAGGGGAGAGCAGTGGACGTTGTGTACCTTGACTTCAGCAAGGCTTTTGACACTGTCTCCCATAACATCCTGCTAGAGAAGCTCAGGAAGTGTGGSTTAGACAAGTGGACAGTGAGGTGGATTGAGAACTGGCTGAAAGGCAGAGCTCAGAGGGTCGTCATCAGTGGCATGGAGTCCAGTTGGAGGCCTGTGGCTAATGGTGTCCCTCAGGGCTCAGTACTGGGTCCCATCCTGTTCGACTTCTTCATCAATGACCTGGATGAGGGGACAGAGTGCCTCCTCAGCAAGTTTGCTGATGATCCCAAGCTGGGAGGAGTGGCTGACACACCWGAGGGCTGTGCTGCCATTCAGMRAGMCCTGKACAGGYTGGAGAGMTGGGCAGAGAGGAACCTCCTGAGGTTCAACAGGGGCAAGTGCAGAGCACTGCAGCTAGGRAGAAATAACCCTAGGCACCAGTACAAGGTGGGGGCTGACCTKCTGGAGAGCAGCTCTGCAGAGAAAGACCTGGGMGTGCTGGGGGATGGCAAGCTGACCATGAGCCAGCAATGTGCCGTTGTGGCCAAGAAGGCCAATGGTCTCCTGGGGTGCMTTRGGMAGAGTGTTGCCAGCAGGTGGAGGGAGGTGATCCTGCCCCTCTACTCAGCCCTGGGGAGGCCTCATYTSRAGTMCTGTGTCCAGTTCTGGGCTYCSCAGKACARSAGAGACATGGAGCTWCTGGAGAGAGTCCAACGTARKGCTATGAAGATGATCAGAGGGCTGGAGCAYCTGCCCTGTGAGGAACGGCTGTGAGAGCTGGGCCTGTTTGGCCTGGGGAAGAGAAGACTGAGGGGGGATCTTATCAATGTRTATAAGTATCTGAAGGGAGGGTGTCAAGGGGACGRGGAYAAACTCTATTCAGTTGCCCCGTGTGACAGGACAAGAGGCAATGGGCAGAAATTGGAGCACAGGAAGTTCCGCCTGCACGTGAAGGGGAATTTCTTCCCTGTGAGAGTGACAGAGCAGTGGCACAGGTTGCCCAGAGAGGTTGTGGAGTCTCCTTCTCTGGAGATCTTCAAGGCCCACCTGGATGCAACCCTGTCTACCATGCTCTAGGTGARCTTTCTGAGCAGGGAGATTGGACTAGATGATCTCCAGAGGTCCCTTCTAACCTTACCAATTCTATGATTCTATGATTAATTCATTATTATTACTTTATTACTATTACCTTTGGATGAGTTCAAGGGCTGGTTAAGGGGTCTCAGTAGTTATCAGTTGCTAGTAAAGTATTTGGGATTGTTTGCAGCCTGGTATAATTTAATTGCAGTGGGATTTGCATTCACTGTAGAATCCAAGAGAAGCGTAAAGAGACAGTAAGGATGCTCATTATTCWTCTCTAATTCAGAGAAACTGACCCTCTGTATCTGTTTACAGCTTCATATGTTAGAGCCTCTCCTACCTTCCTATGGAAAAAACAGCTCTGCAGCAGTGATCCTGGAAGCTCTGGGGAATGGACTTATTCGCATGTAGCTGTGTTTTGCCCTAATTCAAGGCTGAGCTTTTCCAGCTCTCTGGGCCCTGGGATCTACAGGAAGAAGAAATTCCAGTCTGGGGTTGCATATGTATCTTCAAGGAAGGCTGATGGACTCCTCCTGACCTTCTTCCTAGGATGAGTCTGTACAGCTGGAGGCACCTGGTAGTTTAAAATGAAGAGACTACAGGGAAGATTAATCTCAAAGGAAATCAATTATTATAGAAATGACAATRGCTCAAGAGCATCAGGAGCTAATTGTTGGCCTCATTAGGCAGTATCATTAATACTCAGGATGACTGGGATATCCTACAGAAAAAAAAATGGGTGACCTGGGGCAGGACTCACAGAAGTGTGATGAAAAAAGCAACAGAAAATACAGTGACAATATTTAGAAATAGAAAATACAAAGACACTAGCTGAGATTTCTGCTATGGGCTTGGAGATTCCCATTTGGAAGTAAGTGAGGAGAGAAAGGACACAGGTGCGTTAGCTGGTCAGAGCATGCTTCTGAGCTGCCAGTTGTGAAGTAGCTAGCAAAAAATGCTCAAAAAAGCCTTCCAAAGGGCAAGGAAAAAGCTCTTAGGCAGCAGCAAAGGTATGGCTAGTAGACGTGGAGAAATGCTAAAGCCAGAACAGAGTAGAAGAGTGAGGAAGTAGACGCCAAATTGGGACAAATATGCCCATTTTCCTATAGCTGTTGCCATTGCTGCCCACAGGCAGTGGGGCTCCTGCTTGCCTGGACTGGGAGCACAGGGATGAGGCTGGACCCAGTACAGAGGAAGTTTCGTTGGATGACTAGGAAGATGGAGATGCTATTTTAAAAGAAAGGTATAAAAGAGCTGGGCTTGCTTAGCCTAGCAACACACAAGCTGAGAGGAGATGTGACTGTTCCCTACAAATACATCAGGGAAGCAAAGAGCAGGGCAGGAGAAGAGCAATATAAAAGGTGATGTGGGCACAAGAATAATTTGGGTTGAGCTAAATTTGGGCTAGAAACTGAAAGATTTTAAGTCATGAAGTTCTGGAGCAACCAAGGTGTTGGACTGGGCAAAAACGAGCTATTTCTTAAGAGGGAGCAGGATAGTTTTATGAAACGTGAGGTGATGCTTGTGACAGATGAAGTGCAGTTCTCGGTGTTTTCCTAGCTAATTCCACATGCCTGTGCTGGAGAACAGCGGGACCATCCTGTTGATGGGGGGACTCTACCAGCCCCCTTGAAATGTGCTGGCCCAAGTGCATGGCAGCGAGGTCCCTGCCTGAGCGGAACGACAGCTGGTCCCCGGTGGAGGACAGATGAAATGCAGAATTACCTAAGCACCGTCACTCCCTTGGTAAACGTGTTAATCAGTTTTGCATCTACCAAAGGAGCACAACGTGCACCTCCGCGGACGTCTTGGGAAAGCACGGCCAAACCTGGCCAACAGCAGCAATGGCGAGAGCTCTAGGCAGCAGGACCCCCCCCCGGTGAGGGAAGGGGCAAGACAAGGCAGGGCATTTGCAGTCTTATCGCAGAGACGCTGCTCTGGACTCAGAGGCAGGAAGCCGAGTGGAGCTGGCGAGAGCGCTGCAGCGGTGCGAGCTGAGGAGGCGAGAACTGGCCGCCYGCTGCGTGGGAGCGGGTCGGAGCGGCAGTCATTGGGCACGCGGGGAACCAGACCGGCTCGGCACCGCAGGCAGGCATGCTGGCCGGGCAGGTGACACAGGAAAAGTCTGAAAAGAAGAGTGAACTTTCCGAGGTTACTTTCCTTTCGTCACATGTTTTTTAGCAAGGTCATTTCTGGGCAGTAGCTGCAGTGTGGAGGCTGAACTAAGCAGTGTGTAGTGACGTGGATTTCCATGCTGCAAGCTCAAGAGAAACACAATGAATATTAGTCATGCTTCAGAGTACTAGAAGGTCTCTGTAACTGAGGCAGACATGAATGGTAGGTTTTATGGATGCTTGCGCTATCTAAATATTCTCCTGCCCTGCCAAAGTCCTGTCCCAGCATGCGCAGGGCTGTATGTAACCGAGGAAGCGATGACTGGGAACAGCCTGTTCTTCGGAAGTTCCCGATTGCTCRTCAGCAGTCTGGAGGCACTTCCCAGGATGACACAGTGTTAACAAGGCTAGAGTGAAAGACGGGTGGTACTGTCATAAATAATAAAAATAAGAAAAGGTGGAGCATAAGATTGATTTGTACTAGTGGCAATGCTTGGCCAGCATATGACTGAGCTTTTAAATGAGTTAAGTGATTTTGTCCTATCCCTCTAAAAAACACAACTTTTGTCCTCATATAGATAAGTTCATAGTGACTAATACATTCCTTGTCCTGATAAGTTTACAGGCTAAAGAAATTGTTGTTAAAACCAGCTGATTATGAATATCATTAATGAATTTCTCAATAGCAATAATACACATTGTCTGATCTTTAACCTGTGGCAACTTAAAGAGACCACGGCAAGCTTGTAAAAACTTTGGGCCAAGTCCAGCTAAGACTGGCTTTTAATGTGGTGGGTCTTGATATCTGTCATTTTTACACTGTATCTTTTGCCTGGCAGAAGACCAAAACGGTTTCATCAYGGAAAAGACAGAGTATCATACACAACTGAAGAAAAAGGTAACCCCTGAACGTCAAAGTGGGTGATGGGGAATTGTAGAGAACTAAAAAGAAAGAAATTTCTTGCATCCTTAGTGATGGCTGAATCCATGGAAATAGAAGACGTTTCTCAGACTGGACCTCAGCTCGCTTTTAGCTGTCCAGTCTAAGGGAGTCGTCTAAGGCTTCTTCTAGGCATTTATGTATATGCAGTGACATCTCGGTTGTTAATTCCATTAGCCAAAATGGAAACTTAAAACATACAGCTTAYATTAGACATAAACATTATAGATTTTTAAATTTAGATGTCTGTGATCTGGAGCTGAATTTCACTTTAGATAGCTGAAGTTAGCTGARATGACGGGGGAGAGCAGGGGAACCYTCTGCATGTAGGACTGTAAAGATGACTGCATTCAAATCTTAATTAAAAATGTAAAATAGATGAAAAAGGATAAATACATTCTAAATCTCTGGAGAAAAACAGAGACTAGTTTGAGATTGAATTGATATCTGGCCAACCTGTTCCCTTTCATCTGTAACTYGTAATGCTGTTATCTGAAACCAGCTATAATGTATGCCTTTTCAGATTCTGATTTATGAATTTCATGGCTTAAAGCAGGTATGACGACTCTGACATGTACACATAAATGAGATACCATAAGACCKGAGGACTGTGGGGCTATTTGTGAGAGGACTGTTGATTTCAGTGTAATTTCTAGCTGATAGGTGTCTRGAGTATCAATCTTAGGTGGCAACCTGATTGCTTTCTTTACTGCTGAACCAGTTCAGGTTCTGCATCCGTTGTCTTCACCTTTCAGTGCCTGTGAGGAAGACAACTGACTGAATCTACTCTGGGACACGTCTCCTTGCCCTTGCTCTATAGACAGCTCTGCTCTGCTCCATCACAAGCGACAGTAAATAGGGACRTGCAAGGTACCTTCCGCTCATTGAATACAGTATCGAGTATCTAGTTCGTAGTGCCATGGGTTACTGCAGAATGTCACTGGGTCCTTGGTCCAGTCCCCGGACACTGCAGCCAATACTTCATTCATCAGCATTTCCTCGTTTCTCCTCTGAATTACCTACTTTCTTACAAGCAAGGGTTAAAAAAAAGTAAGAAGGAAAAAACACAAGGAGAACAAGGATAGGGAAGGTGAAAAAAATTCAAGAATGTAGGACTGGAAAGGACCTGCCATTCAGTTCAGTCATCTGCTTTTGCAGTCACAGAGTTAACATAATCTATTTAATAAGCTCAAAACAGCTTAAAGGCTGTTAGTGTTTTGCCCACCTTATTCCAAATAAAAGGTTGACAAGTTATAAAACAAGTCTCACCYGCAGTACTTTTTGGCAAAAGTTTCTGAAATTGAAGAGTCCTGCGCTTTACACTGTGTGAATGTCAGGATAACTTACAAGAAAACCTGGTATCTTATTAAATGCCCATAAATGTTACAGATATATATTCTGCACTTACTGCACTTTTGACTCAGTTTATTCATTATTAAGAAATGGAAGCAGTCCTTCATCTGGGGGAAATYAGCATAGTGTCTCTTTTCTTAAGCACAGCCCTGTCATTTTACACTTCCTTGCTGAGYGGCCCTTAAAATTCTCTTGAAATTGCTGAATATATATGTAGACAGATCACAGACATGAGGTCCAGTCAAGRCAAAGTTACAGAAAGCCTGTGCAAAGAGGCACATTATATATATATCTTTTTCTGCTTCTCAGTAGCAGTATGTTGAAAGATAATCCAGCTAAAAGCATAGATAGCCCAGCAAAACAGAGGGTAGTGCAACTATCCTTCCTAATAAAACACATCTTACAGTCACTAATCATTCAAAATTAAAGCCTGCGTGAGATGTGTTTATACCAGTTTCTGTATCAAGGGGTGCATGTTTCTTCATTACAAATGCATGCATTGGCAGCTCAGCAAACTGTTTACCTTTCACTCAAGCTGGTGGGGTTGTCCTGGATACTATTGAATTCTCCTGAGCTCTGGAACTGAATTTAAGGGGTTAAAGAACTTTATATAAATGCATTTGTAAAAATAACTGGCTTTTCTCAGGATGCAGACACATGCAAGAAGGTTTTACTGTTCTTAAGATCACTATCCTCAATGAAACAGAAACTTAAGGAAATTCTGACTATAGTACATAGTTTGGGCTAGCAAAACGTACAACAACCCTGCTATTCACACAACTAGTATGAGTGTCTCAGGACAATTTCCTTGCCACCTGTCTGCTGCAATACCAGAATTGGTGTTCCTTCATCTCAGATGAAGGAAATACCAGATAGAAACAGAGTGAATGGGCCAACCTGGTATTTTAGGCATCTGTTTATTAAGGTGGTGTGTAACAAGTGAAGTGGAATTTCCTCACTGAATAGTGAGCGTAAAGGAATGTGTTAGAACACACTTAGAAATAGCTGCAGGCCACTTTTAATTTGRGCATTTACTGCCTTATTCATGTTCCTCTTTATAACTGTAAAATACTTTCAGTACAAATAAGTTATGTCAGGAAAATGTGAGAGAAATAGACTGGCATATGCCCAGCCTGGCTCTTAGTAAAACATATATAACAACAGAAGTAGCATTCTCATCACTTATCATATAGCAGGTTGCATACTTTAATCAGGGAAAAAAAATCTACAAAAATCCATCACAGCAGTAGAAACATCTTTTTTTGCATCATCGTGCACAGGAGTCATTACGCTTCATTCGTACTAAAGCAGCGTGTAGGCCCCTGGGTCACGGACCAGGACCTCCGGCTGTTCTCCCCGGTTGCTGTAGCATCTGCTACCTGTGTGTCCCCAAGTGCTTTGTAGACGCGAGCCAGCCGAGCCTCCCCACGCACTCGCCAGCTGCAGAATTTAGTGACACCCTTCTGYCAGCATTTCCACAACCAGGCCCACAGTGGCAGGCACAAAGGTGAGGGGAAAAGCCAGCRGTTATGGCTTTGAGCAGCCCCTAACCCTCTCCGGCCCATAAGGAGCAACATACTGATGACACTACTGCGCCTTGCTCCCCCCCACCCCGTCCCTGTTGGCTTCACTTTTTAATTCTTTGTAACTCAGAACAAATTTGCTGCAAGTCATGAGCCGGGAAACTATTGCTCTGATCTCTGTGCTTCCCAGGTACAGAAAAAAAATGGATCCATAAAGAGAAGATAAATTATAATACAGTTTTGAGTGACAAATAATTCCTGCAGATCTTTAAAAAATAAAAAGTAGTCAGTCAGACCAGGATGGAATAACTTTTATAAGCTGCTGGKTTTTTTTTTCTTTTTTTAAAAAAAGAGGATGCTGTCTGGGAGACATACAATATTCAGCTTTGATAAACATTTTTCATTCTTCCCAGCTGGGAAGGTGTTTGTGTTCAATGGATAATGCCATGTTTCATCTTCCTCTATTTGACTGTATGTGCAGTGAGAATGAATTATTAGGCTTTTTTTAGTGCACAGAATAAAAGTGTACTTTTTTTGGTGCCTAGAATATATGCAGTTTCTGGTAAATTTGCATGAGACAGTACAAAAATGAATTCAGCCTGCTACAAGTTGTCCAACTGAAATCCATGAACATTGAAAATACATTCTCCCAGGAGTATGTGCTTCATGTTCCTAATTATCAAAATGTTTGCTCTGTGACAGTTTACTAGCAAATATCTGGGTACCTCCACATACCACTGGAAATTCCAGCTCTTTTGTGGTTTGCAGCTACAGCGTAACCTCTAAAARTGTGGAATAGATTATGCACCACAGAGCTTTCATTTAAATCAAAGCTGGGATGGAGGATTTAGCTGGACTATGGATGTACAGGCAGTAGTCTGACTTCCGTGAAATGAGTAGCTACCATTTAGACACCAATGTCACAGCACAACTGACTACATCAAGGTTAGATGGCATTTCACCAATTTTTTGATTGTTAAAAACCCTTGACTGTTTACATTCGAACAATATTTATAATTCCCTCTTCCCGAACAGTGGTATCACTTTTTGTCACTTAGCACAATAATAAGCAATCCAAAATTGTCACATTGGATCTGCCCCAAGCTTCGTCTTGTTCGGCAGCCTATATCTCTGACAGTAGCAAGTACTCAAGACCCTGAAGACATATGTACAAATCCCCAGTGGGCAAATACAGAATAATGTGTCTTGCATTAAGTCTCATTCCATCCTCTAATAGTTACAGATTGGCTTAAGCCCTGAAGCATGACATTTAAGTTAATTAAGTATAAAAAAGTGTAGAAGTGTAAGCTCTGGATATTCTTTGTATTTCTTGAAGAACACCCGGCACAGAGATACATGGCGTGGGGTGATCCCAGGGCCACTGGGATGAGTGCAGGTCTTTTCTTGTGCTGTCTGCGGGCTGTGGATCAGGTTCTACGTTAATGTCTTACATGTACGGAGAAGGCAGAAAAATGCCCAGTATGCAAGCAAGGGGAATCAACTGTCAGTTATGTTCTGCCTCAGTGTGTGTGTGCTTGCGAGGAAGCCGCTACTTAAATGTGTGTTACAAGTGATAATTAATGCAGCTGACCAAGTACTTGAGGAGGCATAAATGATGGAAAAGGCGAATTTATTAGTAGTACATATTCAAATTCCTTCCCTCAATTAGATTTATAATCAAAAGTGCCTGGATGAGTACTGTGGTTTCATTCATCTATGCAAGGTATTTACACTATATTTACAGTAACCATTTATAGATCACAAGCTTTTTTCTTTGAAAACTTTAATTTAATAACTCCTAATATCCTCAGTCGCTTTCATACACACTGTGCTTACTGAACTAAAGCCTTCTATTTCTTTCTGAATAGAAACCACTCCTGCCCAGACCTTGTGCAGCTAGGGATTTGAGTGCAGTAGACAATTTCAAAGACTGCTCTTTCTATTAACAATCAGTGCATTAGGCTAAAATATTCACACAAATGCACTAGCAATTGAAAGGGTGTGCGGTGTAGTGACAAGGTCCTTCTGTTACCTGGAACTGTAGAATGATGAATGAGCATTAGTGGAATATTCTTTTGGCCTTTAGGTTTACCTTGATCTTCTCACAGAATGCAAATTGACATTATACCCACATTTCTATAGTATTTATTACTGTGGTCATGATGTGAGGGCTTTTTTCAATATGAATAGTGTAAAAGGGGAAACATATTACTGCAAAGAGGCATTATTGTGCTGGGAATGTATAAACAGCTGAGAAGAATACAGCGACATGCTCATAATGGAAACTGAAAGCTCTTCATTTTGTCCTGATTGTCTACCCTTCCTTTTTAAACAACCTTCCTTTTTCCAAGCTATCAATACAAAGTTCTTTTTGGTAAAATGAAGTGCATTCATGCTGCCTGAAAGGAGCTTTTAAAGTTGATCTGTGCCCACACAAAAGGGAGGCAGTGTTTGAGCACATCAAGTTGAGGAAGCAAACTTGGTCAATGTTCATTACTCATGGCTTGACACTCTGAGCCTCCATATCATTTTGTAAAGAATCAGATAAACTTTCCTCGTGATAAACAACTGAAATAATTTTTCTTAGCTGTCAAGTCCTTTTCTCCCATTTCCAGCCTGTTCTCACACTCTTCCCAGCTTGTAAAAGCAACTGAGCGCAGCTCTTTGGATTGATAAATGGGCTCCTTTCAATCGGTGGCAGGCTTCAGGAAAAAGAGATAATCCTGGATAATGTGGACACAGTTTTCATTTCATGTCACCCAATTAAACTGCAATTATCCGGAGTGCAACAGCAGAAAAACTGGAAAGAATGGTTGGAGAATGAGGAGCTCTGGCTCCCTGGGACTCTTTATACTACACACATTAGCCTAGATTTGTTCTATTCTGATAATAAAGTGCCAGTCTAAGCACTTAGCAGCACACAGTGAGAGACAGACCAGCTGCAACCTGTAGCACAGAATGAAATACTATTGCAAGTGCTCTGGGAAATATCAGTGGGATCCAGAGTAACTTTTCTGGGAGATTATTTGCATCAGGAATCCACGGCTCTGCGCAGCAGCTAATTACATCCAGAGCAATATGGTCAGGAGGTGCTCTGAACAATGTTGCAAGGTTCAGATTACAGGTAAAACAAGGACTAAAAAGCCTTTTCTTAACATGACTCACAGTAACAGTGCAAGCCAAAATAAAGCAGATCCCAACCATTTTATTATGAAGGCAAACTGCACTAACATATCTTATCTCTTCAGCATTTTGGCGGAGATCTAGGGCAGGATGAATTTAATATGTTAATATGTCTTATTAAGTTACCGCTCTTGCAATAAAATAAACTGGATAATCTAACAGATCTCTTTTATCTCTAATTACCATGATCCTAGTAAACTGCAATTAAATAAACAGATGGAATTTTTAAGCTGTGGCCTGGTGCATGGGAACGTTTTAGTAATTTAAATGAATGTATTTGTTATTACTGCTTTATTTCGTTTACCTAGTGCTGTGAGTGCACGGAGGCTGTGCTGTAGGTATGGGCTATAAATACGAGGGTGACATCTGAAGTGTCTCTGACAAATAAAAAGCTTAATTCTTGGAAACCCCTAAATCCTTGCCCTTGAATTTTGGATTTAATTTACTCCTACACAGAGTGTAGTGTGACTCCTACAGAGTCACAGAGTGTGTGACTCCTACACAGCCCAGTCAGGGCTACCCTGAGTCTTGGAGGCAAGTTAGGCAATTTGGCCCATGCTAGAGTTTTACACCACAGTGTATTGTGAACACGCAGAGCCACTTTTGCTTGAGGGCTCTTTATACACTGGGAAGAAGCAGCARAATTGAGAACCACTGTCCCCAGGAGCAATACCTGAGGATGTGTGCAAGCTCCCAGGYGACATGATGTTCCGGATGGTGTAGGCCCACATAGGGTCCACCAGCCTTGGTGCAGTGAATCAGATGCATCTGTCTCACATGTTGGTGCAGGGCAGGCATCAAGCAGACAAGAATTCCTATGCCAAACCCCGAGCACTTCATCAGRTCACCAGGATGCTCTTAGGTGTCACTTTAGCCTTCATCAGGCTCCAGAGATGATGTTTTTGTGTAATGTTACAATATTTTTTATTAACAAAATATGTAACTCAGAAAAGTGCATGRCACTTCTGCAGGAAAGCAAAATCTAAAAGTGTGTGGCAATGAAGTGCAGGGCTTCCAAACAAAGCACAGCTATTTTAAAGGTAGGTYGTTTTCAAGCTGGAAACATTTTGCTTTACCTGAAATTTTCAGTTTGGCCCTATATGCAGATATTTATCAAATGGAAAAATGTATTTCCACATCCCACCTGGGAAAACCCCAGGTGCAGAAAGATTTAGATTCTTCAGAGATGTTAATAAAATTGGGATTTCCCAGTTTCCAGAATAATAGCATGCCTCCCACGCTCTTTATTCCAGTCCTTCACATTCCTATCTGAAGCAGGTTTGGGGCTGCTTTGAAGATTGCTTTTCTGTTTAAAACTTGAAAGCTACCTTGTTCATCATGCAGCCTATGTAAATAGCAAAATGTTGCACCTAGATGTAAGCTGGAGCTCCAGAGAGGAAAGCAGGGCTGTGGCAGGAATAGATGCAGTCACATCCACAGCTGACGGAGCTGTTCAGCTCCACTGAGGTCTATGGAGGGAGGTAATTTCTACCATTAGAGGTAAAAATTTTAAATTGCAGTAACTTTCTTTTAACTTTTTTTCTGGTCTCAAGAACCTTCTGTGCAGATGGTCTACAGAGAAGAACAGTCGAAAGAGCCCTAGCTGGTAGCTGGTAGTATGACATTAAGGAACAAATGCATTTTCTTTGGGGAAGYTCCCTCTCAGGGACAAGGTCAGTTCATCACTGATTTGCTCCTTCGAGCAGCTGAATTAGAAGCTGTTAGAAGCCAACCCCAACATTTCAAAGATGAACAGAGCTGAATAAGCAAGGGTTATCTACAGGAGATGCCAAAGCCTGCTGCACGCATATATGTAAAGAAAGGTGATTGCATTTGGTTTAGGGAACAAAGATTGGGCAACAAAGTAAAATAAATCAGTTTCTAGCGGGTTTAGGAAGAAAGAGGTCAAGTGCTTGAGCAATTTTAATCACTTGCCATGTCTGAGATCTGTCCTGATGAGAATGTCAGTATACTCATTGATCTTAAGTGACTTTTATTTACGTAAAAACAGAAATTAGGTCCTGTGTATAATACAGTAGAGTACATTAGTGTATTAACAGAGTGCAGAGAGCGCAGAGAGTGTGTTAACAGGGTGTATTAGCAGAGAATAGTACAATGTAATGGAGAATTGTGTTGCATTGTCTCGAAAAGCTGATTGTGCCAGGCAGAGTACACACGTTAAGAGAAAATCCCTTCCCAAGCAGACCTACAGTCTACATAGACAAGGAAGRCAAACTCATGCATAGCACCTGCATGACGTGCTGGGCACTGAACCTGCCCTTTCCAGCTTTTACCTCAGTTACCTCGCAAGAACTRGAAAGTGCTGGATATGAGATCTGTGTATCAGCCACGTAACTGTTTGATCATCTATTTTCTTATCTTAGAAATACAACAAGAATTTAAGAACATCCAAGCCAGGTGCTGACTTCATTTACGGGTAAGGAGAAAGGCGAGTCACACCTTCATGAAAGTCTCTATTTCCTCATTTCTTTCATCAAAGAAAAATGCTTTTACTTGCTTATCTTTGAGAAAGATTACTAGATGAGATTTGTAAATCCCTCTTAAAATTGAGCACACATATATATATAGTATTTATATATAAATACTACACTGTGTTTTAAAACATTATTGCTAATGATTTTTCATTCTGTTGTGAAAGAGTCATAGTCATTTACTGTGAGATACTGGATTTTAAAGGGTTGTAATCTCATGTGATCCTTCTTTCCAYTTCCAGCTATTTGCAACTTGTCGGAAAGGGGTAGAAACTCTAGGATACTTCATAATCTGCCAGGCCTCATAAAGTTGTTCAGGGAGGGGAAATACTAACTCCTGAGAGTGCAATTTTACCAAAATATCAATGGGTACTTTTCATATATGCTTCATTAGCTGATGGCATTTTACTTGACTACCAGCCATCATTGTTTCCCACAGAAAGGAGCAGTGGTGGATAATTTCACCCCCTGCTTTCCTTTYGGTTGCACAGTATCCAGAAGCAGGAATTAGAGACCCCCAAATCAAG
This sequence comes from Rhea americana, assembly GCF_003343005.1. NCBI lineage: Eukaryota > Metazoa > Chordata > Aves > Rheiformes > Rheidae > Rhea > Rhea americana. The sequence goes on along the minus strand of NW_028186346.1, from coordinate 3,642,697 downwards.
CAGAGGCCAGCGCTCTGAAAGGAGCAGCTCTGTCTGAATCTCATGCTAATGAGATCGGGAAGGGAGGAAACGCCGATCTCCAACCCAGGGCTGCCAAGCAGCTCGCCCATGCCTCCGCGGAGGGCAGACCTAGCTGGGGGCTGGGAGGCCCAAGAGGTGCAGGAGGATAAGGATGCTACTCATCTGGCAGTAAAGAAAGCGAGACTTTGACTTATCTTAATAGCCCCTTTTGTTCAGGAATCACAGCAGCAGCCCTTATTGGCAAACTGGAGTACGTATAATGCACTTTGAGCTATTGCACAGGTGCGAGGCACTGGTGTTTTCTTCTTGTCCGTACAATGACTGCTTTTTTTTCCGAGGCTGCAGGAAGGAACTGGCAAAGATCGTTCAGACAAAAGCGCTGGCTGCACATTTGGGCAGAGCGCTGACTCGCTTTTGTTGGTGCGTGCGTGGTAGCATCAGTGAGCCTGGCCACGCTGACCTAGAAGGTGATCTGACAATGAATGTTTCTTTTGGAGAATGTGTCAACCCTTGTAGAAACTCACACATTCGTAATGAGGCTAACTGATTCCAACAGAGAATTACTTGGCAGTCTCTCTGATAGCGGGGTAGATAAACAGTGTATTTTCTTTCCTTCCTTCAAGACCTTAACAAGGGAGGTAAAAACAGGGCCTTGAGCATCTGCAGGCATGAAGTAAGAATAAATCGCTGAAGTAAGGGTAAAAAATCAAGTAAATGAAACCAGACTGAATTGCCACATAGTAAGATGGTGTCAAGCCATTATTCTGGGAAGTTATATCCAGCRAGGAGCTGTTTTACTAAATTTAAATGGGATTATAGCAACTTAGTGCAACTTTGCTGACTTCCTTCCTTTGAGAATCTGGCATTGGACTGTCTCAGTCTCCAGTAAATGTTGCATGCCAAATATTTTTTCCATTTTTCACTCCAGCCATGGTTTACAGTTTGCCCAGATCCACAAAGGATGGTGACTGGTATTGTCATATAGTGGCTATTGGGTGTAATATTGTCCAATACGTGAATAACATCCTCTTCTTCATAAAGCTCTGCAGCCCTCCAAGTTCATTAKATGCTGAGGGACTGTAAAATTTAGTAGGCTGAATGTCTGAGAATGAAGAGAGTTATGAAATGTCTGTAAAGTGCTTACCTCTTCAAACGGGCTGAGATCATATTACATACTTGAGGATTAACAATCTGAGGAACCTTAGAGCATGCAGCTTTTTAACATACTGCTGCCTCTACACAGCCTTTTTCTCCATTATTCAGTGCTAACCTCTGCTGCAGCTTAAAAGAGAGGAACAATCTATTACATGTAATTCAGGAAGAAGTTAATTAATTCCTCATTAGAGTACTTGAAACTAACTCTATCCTCATATATGAATACATTCCCTCTTGTTAGGATTTCTAGAAAGCTAAAAAGATGCTTGGGGCAAGAGAAATCCTCAGTGTTAATGAGAACATATTTTTCCAATCAGTAAGAAAGAAGGATCCAGTATATTCTTGYGTTTTTTGATGCCTGCTTTATTGTGATTAGTAACCTTTTTCTGGTGCACGGTGTTTAGCTCTTTGTGAATCAGGCTGTCACCGTAATAATAATTCTTATATATTTCTACCATGGTAAATTTAGATAGCCTTGATTTATATTGAGCACCTATTGGAGTAGGTTCCCTGCAAACATATATTTGAATGTCTTTGCCCATGCTAACCAACTATATCCAGTATGAATTATACATCTTCTACTTAGTTATTTTAACTAATAGCACTACTCTGTGCCTCTAATATATATTATTGAGATTTGAAGATTTGAACCAACATCTTTCACAAGAATACCTCAGTACCTCAATTTATGAAATATGGGATAGATATCTCTCTCTCTCTCCCATAGTCCCCTATTTATTTATTTATTTATTTATGAATATATAAATCATTTTAAAAATCCATTAAATAATTACATATGAATTGAGGTAAGACATGGACCCCAGGTGACTTCCTGAACTAAGAGGCACTCTGGACAGTCTCCTTTCCTCCCTCACTCCACAGCTCTTCAGCTAGAAAAATCCTTAGACAGTCACTGAGCAAGAGAGGAAGAGGGACTCTGTGGTGGGAATCCGGGAATCAAAAAGTCAACGATTTTTACAGCCTTACAATTAGGATCCTGTTACAAAGATGCAACACAKAGAACTGCCTACCGGCAGATTTTATGTTGATCTGACTCGGCAAACGCAGAGTCTGCAGCACCGCTGGGTCCTGCCACYAGTGCCAAACTGAATCCTGGCCCAGAAAACCATCCTGCCCATCACCTGGCCACTGTCGGTATGGAGGTGGACGGCACTGTAGGCAGCAGTAGCTGCAGGACACTGCACATAGCTGTGGCATATATGGGAATGAATGGTAACCGGAGTTGCTGCTGCTGTTTTTATTTTGGCTAGTTGGCAGACGTTTCGCTATTCTTTAGCTTTTGAATTAGGGTGATGTAAGAGGCCTGAGTGCTGTGCTAAGCACGGCACTGGAAGGTTTAACAGAAAAGGCTGTTGGTCTTGAGAGAGTTACCCAGAATCACAGAGGATTAGCAATGAATTTCCTGAGTTGTCAACAAATTTGTGGACTAGGTGGGTTAGTTCCTAATCCTCTGTGACTCTGACCGATTTTCTATAAGTAGGCTACGATATATCTGTGGGAAGGCAACTGGGGATCTACTTTTTGTGCCCACATCCACACCCACGAAGGCCATCTAACGCAAACCCACAGGATGCACAAACCTCCTCTGGGCTGTCTGCCCCAGCAGTCTCTAACACCCGTKGTTAAATCCATATGCTTGAACTGGCAGGCAGTTGCATCACCCCCATATGACCCTGGCTTTTTGTAAAGTAGGAGGAAGCTTGTTTGGGTAAGTATTTCAGAAACAGAGAGGCTCAATGCTGGTTGCTATCGACATAGCATGCTGGAAACATGCACTGCCTCATCCTTTAGGCAAGGCGGTTGGGGTGGTTGATTACTCTCTTTCCCTGAGTTCCTTCCCCAGGTCTCATGCTGACATCCTGCATGACTTCAGCTGTTAAGTGTCTGCATCGTGTCTTAAAATAGTTTTGAGGAGCTTTTGAAAATCGCAACAACTCACGGAGGGCCAAATTCAAAGCGCCTTACAGTCGGTGAAGGTCCTCCTCCCCGCACCGACAGCCCAGGCAGAAGTGGTCCCTCCTCAGGCTCAGAGGTCTCCCCTCCCGCTTCCTGAGCGCAACCCTAGTTCGGTAGTGTTGTATCACGTAGTGCCAGACTGAATCCTCTTCAAACCCAAGTTTTATTCGACCCCCGACTTCCAGTTTCCTAAGGTAAGAGCGGGCGCTGCCAGCGCAGCCCGGCTCCTGCTTGCTGCCGGGGCGCGGGGCTGCGCTTCGCAGACGGAGTTTCTCGGAGATTAATGAGGTGTTGAACAACGCCGTGCAGTTGATACCCTCTTGAACTCCGACGCCTGCCCCTGGACACCTTAAACTGTGAAAGTCAAGGGTCGGGCAAGCAGGCAGGTTCTGCATGGATATCGATTTCCGGCAAAAGTAGCTGTAAATATTAACGCTTCTTTAAGTATTTTTTGCCTTGACCTGTACTGTTTTTTTTTTCACACAAACGCTAGTGCAAGTGGTAATTCTGTGATCGCACTACTCTGAGAAAAAGTATTTGAACGCTGCCAGCCTCTGCCGCTGRCCCCGCTCCCCGAGAGATCTGAGGAGAGGCAGGTAATTAAAATATTGGTATAACAGTTTGCCTCAGAACGGTTGACAACACCGACAAAAGCGCCCATTCCAGTTTATCTTTTAAGCAAGGGCTCCTGGCGTCAAAGCGTCAGCTGTCCCGCCTCAGGACACGCATTAACGCCCTCCGCGCTGCCCCAGGACGGAGAGGCTCGAGACGYTAGCCCCGCTCAAGTGGCCTGGTGTGTTTTCGCTCGCTCCCCCTCCTCGCCCTCGCCGGCTGTCAGCCCGCTGCCCTTTCCTGACACAAACCCTGCGGTGGGGAAGGCGCGGGGTATTGTTAGTGCTACTCCATACAGTAGATTGGCAGCAAGGAGTACTGGAGAATGACAGGTTGTATAATACACCCTCATCTTGAAGATGGAGAGTGTCACCTCCGTAACATTCCCAGCTTTCATTAGCTTGAATGCAATTGTGCTAGGTTTAATTTTTTTGGAGTGTTTGCAGTTTTTCCAGCAAATAGCTGTTTGAACACAGTGTCCCCATTATATCACCACAGTCAAAGAGAGGAAAGATAAAGGCATTGTGCAAAGTTTCTGTGGCTTTGCAGACAAGGATTTATGTACTGGAGAACACTCATCTGGCAGTCAATTTGCCTTTGTCTTTCAAAGTAGTGGAAGTATCAAGGGAGTATGCCCAAGAGTTTTATTTGCTATTTACCAGATTACTGAAGTATCGGGCATCTTTAGAGCTGTCGTGAACAAAAATGCTTTCAAAATGATTTTGCAAACTTCTGCTGAGGCTGAGGCGAGAGGGGAGTGAAACTCTTGAAATGTTGCCCTTTGAACTGCTGGAGGGATGTGTGGTGGAGGAAAAGACTTGGGACTGTACAGTTTCATGAGTTTAAAACGAGAGCTGTYATAAGGGTCTGTGCAGCAGGGAGAAAAAGGAAAAATACATCTGCTTCGGTCTGCTTTAGAGGGGTAACCATATCAGTCCAAATAGCTCACGCTGGAAAATGATRGGCCATGGTTAGCATATATAGGGATAAAATGAGCCTAAAATCATAAGCATTTTCTAGAAAGGCAACAGTGAGGCATTAGTTTATAGCTCCGCTTAGTTATGGCTCTGCTCACAACAAGCAAGTACTCCAGTTARTGTGGTTGGTCCTGGCTAACATTTTTCTCCTCAGTCTTTCCCTAGCACGTGTTTCTGACTGACGCAGCTARAATTGTCATGAAGAAAGAGCTTATAAGAACAGATTTTATTGTCTGAAAGCAGAACTGAATGGTATTCGTGCAACACTCCTGAAGGTGAGTAAGAATTGAATGAAAAGCTGCTTACGAAAATATGCAATTTAGCGTTAAGATCAGCTACTATACTGTAAGGCCTGCACTGTAAATATCTCGGGCACTATAAAATACATCCTGGGGTCTGTGGAACGGTTAGCTTTGCTAACATGACGATTAGTTGAAAAAAAACGTAACATGGGTCAACTCACATAATGTTGTAGAAGCAAATCAGACTAGAATCTGTCAAGAAAAGAAAAGAATGTCTTTTTACCAGAATAAAAAAAGACCAAAAAAAAAAAGAGATTCATGCTTTTTTTCTTCAATATGGCACAAATAATGCCTACTTTTTTGAAAAGGTCTACTAGCTTGCAAGCCTCAAAGGATTTGTATTAAAAGAATTGGGCGAATGGGTTATCAATAGGGACCAGTAAATACACTGGAATGTCTAACTAGCTTCAAACTTTACCAATGCCTGAAGCCGACTTTTATGAAGTTCCAAAAAACTACCTACCTGAACACATAGCATTGATAAAGTTCTTGTAATTTCTGATTCCAGCTAAAATRTTATGTGAGTAGCCATTCCTGTGGCTAGCCCTGATAAATCCAAAAGCTGTGAGGTATCTCATTAAACCATGCTTATCTCCCRTGGAAGCTGGGAGACTAACTTTCTACTGTGTTTTCATTATCTCGTTTCAGGGAAAGTTTCTGAGCCTGTTTTTTCACAGRTGCAGGTGGTGTCTGTGTTGGTCTCTGAAGCGCTGGTTTCTGGCTAGACTGCTTAGCTAGCCTCAGACCATATTCCACAGAGTAGAATATGACCCTTTTTAAAAATACGTTTTTAAAGACTTATTTTTGGCCAAATGGGCCCTCCCTTAACGTAATACGTGAACATTTCTCCTCCTAGTGCCCTCAGGGAACAGTCTAATGCCCTACTCTAGAAAAAAGCCATGGGGAAGATCAGCTTTCTGATCCACTGCAGGCTCYATGTCAGCCAGAGATGAAGCAGTCACCACAAAGATGTGCTGAAGCCCCGTGTTGTGCTGTTTTCACCCTTAGATCACGCACATGGTGCTGATGGTTGCTGCTATTGTAGCAACCTTATAGATCCTTTCTTCTGGGGAAGGGATGGACAGGAGGACCTGGAGCCCTCCTGCTTCTGTATCTTCTCCCAAGTGTGCTCCACATGGCTGGGGTATAATGTAATTAATATTGTTCAGTGTTGTAGAATTCTCATTTCAACAGGCCTTAGTTATCTAGRTTTCTGCCTGGAAAATATTGGTAAGATTAAACTGAGCAAAGACCATTGGTTATATTTCAGAGAGGATTCATAATACTAGACACCTTTACAAGGGCTAAAGCTCTATATGTTCTCTAAACCTGCATTTCCTGTTCCAAAACTTCATAATAAAAAAGGATTAAATTAATCTGATATAAATAACTGTCAAAAACTATTCAACTTTGGCTACAAAACAAGAAAAKTTATTTTAGAGGACTTAAGTATATAYATATATGCATGTATGCATTCATGAATATATAGAAAGCACTTTCTGTGATGGGTTCAGAAATGCAAGGAAGATTACACAGATGGAGAGACTGATACATTCTTTCTGGAGCAACTTTAGGGCAGTTTAGATTTTCTTTCCTATTTAGAAACAATTCCAAACAAGAAGTTCAAGAAGATCYATAATAAACTTCAGCTGTTGATCTATCTCCTAACGAGACTTGACCTAGGATGAACATATCTTATGTCAGTTCAGTCCTATTAAGACTTTACACCCCTTAAATGACCACAGTGAGACCTCGTGGAAGTTCTTTATACCAGGCCCAGAAGTGTACAGAGCACTGGGCTCACCCTTAACTTTCAGTGTGTACATAAGYGCTTTGCTGAGTAGGGTGCTCAAGATGTTTTTATGTACATTTCTGAAACAAGGGCTTAATGCCTTCTATCAAGTGGACCTTTGGGTAAAAGTTATACAAACAACAGAGACAGACCTTGACGCTCCTCCAAAAAGCCCTTCAAAAAAAGCCCCTAACTATCCTAGTAAGAATAGGATTTTTTTTTCACCAGGGATTAAAGTGAAGTTTGTGGGAGTGTTTCTGGCTCTGAGCACGGAGGATGCTGAGCCTTCTGGCCCTGACCCAGCAGAGCCCTGAAGTGTGTGCCCAGGTTAGAGGTGTCTGCTCTCTCTACAGAGATGAGAAATTTTCATCAAAACAATTCACAAAGTTTTACTGGTAGTGGAGTCCTTTTTKGGGTAAATTTTGCAAAGGTTAGGCCACAGACATACAAACCGTCTACATAGCACAGAAAGCCTTCTGGAGGGACCCAGAAAGTGAAGGTCCTTTCCCTTCTCTTTCATGGACCTGAACAGTCAGATCCTCTGTTTGCACAGAGCAATTTTCTGATCTCTTAGAACCAAAACCATGTCTGGCAAGAAGAGAATAAACCAGACCTCTTCCCATCTGGGAAAATCACCATCTTTTTCTCCATGCACGAATGAGGTTAGAGGAAGTATCAGTCTGCTCCTTGTGAAAATTATGAAAATATGCAACATAGAGGCCTGACACGCAAACTTCTCAGGACCTTTTGTAGTAGTTASCAAACAGGAAAAGACAAATGTACTGTTGCTGAGATGCTTAAGAGCTTTGCCTTGGAAGAAAAGGGAGATGAACCTGCTACATCTTGGGSCTGCTTTCCTTGAAAGGAAAAATACGCAGTGCTAGTTGGGGGAGCAGCCAGATCTGGAAGACCATATGCTGGTTTTGGCTCTCTGAAGAAAGAAAGTGCTTGTTCAGCTCTGTTTCAAAGTTAAAATTTCTAAAAGGGAGCCAAATATTTAAATGATATTAATAATTTTATTTCCTGAATATTAGCTACAGTATATGGTGAAATGACTGCTGTACCTGCAGTAAAGGGCTTTTAGGGAAACTTTCAGTCTATCTGTCAGCATTTATCGAACCATACAGGCCAACCATTCACTGCATGGCACACTATTTCAACCATACATTGACTTCTTAATTAAAAGTACTCCTTTTAAAAGAGCAATAGGCTTGGGTTTTTTTAGTAACTGCCATAATAACCTCTGTACTAAAATGCAGAGTACTAAGAAGTAATAAAAATTTATTACACATATTCAAACTCAATAAAATATTAGTTTTCATTATTCATTACACAGCAAGTYATTTTGTGTCAAGATGCACACAAACACTGTTCAGAGCTATTCTGAGGGAAATAAAAAACTCTAACACACTTTGTGGAGCCAATATTCAATGCCAGCTTCAACTAATTATCTGGCATTCTCTTCTTCAAGTGGGTGGGAGCTTTGTGAAACCTTCTCAGGTTGYTCTAGAGTTGGTGAACACCCTAAGTTTCAAGCTACCTGAATTTCTCCAAAGGGTGTGGTGTATGTGTAATATYTGGAAAGTGAATAGAAGACCCTGTGGGATGCTCATGTTTATCTCGCAGAGGGCATCTCAGGCAATCTCTTGCAGAAAGTCTTCAAGAACCCCTTTCATTTTGGAATGCCAGAACTGTGTGGCTAGCCCAAATGATGGTAATAATGAAAATAGATCCCAAAGCAGTTTAGCCYAGAATGCGGAAGTTTCGGAATTTTACCACTTACAAGTCAGAAACTGAGATGCRTATAGGTTAAGGCAGGGATGTTTAAGTCTGGATTTATAAGGTAAAAATTCAGTGGTTAAGTTTATTGCTTTCAAGCCTTCCAGATCACTTGTAGTGACAGTCTCTTTTGGGAGCATTTCACCTCCTAAGAGGTTATTCAGATCACAGTGCAGTTGATAGTAGCAACAGGAGAAGAAGGAGGGAAATTTCTGCCAGGTTTCCCTTCAGAGAGGAYTGACCAGAGCGAAGCTCCTAGCTTCAGAAGTGACATCCCTCATGAGAAGCCCAAAGGGAGGCCGGCACCTCTTGTTTGCGGGGAAAAGGTGCCCTCACAGAGTGGAGGCTCAGCCACACCTTCCTCCCCCAAATTTCCCGCTGACTAGCTTAGGCAACGCTCTCCTCAATTTTCTGGCTTCTCGGATTCCTGTTCATAGGTTCCTCATTCTCAGTGTGTGTTATACAGTCAACTCTCAAATACCTGTGGGTGGTTTATCCAGGTGGCTGATAAACTGTGAAGGTATGGATGCAGAGCCAGCTCAGACCTAGCCAAGCTTGTTAACTCTTACGAAGTGCTGTTGTGCTGCTTCTAGGCCCAACATKGACTTGGGAGAGAAGCAGACCCTTTTGTATTTGGAAGAGCCCAAACTAAGATACGTGGCTACATACCGAGCCAGCTGGGCTCACCTTGCCTTGCAYGTCCAGCCCTGAGGCCAGCGAGTGCACAGGCACAGAGATACACAAGCTGTTCTGCATGGAGCCGACGTCGCACCTAAGCCAAGCCGCGGATGCCGTCTGATCCTGAGCTAATTCTTGAAGAGCTCCTCAAACGTCTTGACACTGGGTCTCCAGCACTTTTGGTATGGCTGGACTAGTCGGCCACACTAGTGGACTAGTATGCTGCTAGCTCACAGCCCAGGCACCCCAGCTACCGCAGCCTTCTGGATCTCGCAACGCTGGGGAAAGAGTGAAGCGATGTCCAAGCAGCCCTGGGCAGAGCTGAGCGTGGCTGGAACAGAGCTGGAAATAATAAGGCCTGTCAGATGTGCTCTTGCTCCTTCACATGTGTCTTATCCAGGTTTTTCCGTTATTTCAAATATCTCGGCCCACACTACCCCAGTAATAAAACTCTGTGGGATGTTTACTCTGGAGTTAAGATTTCAGGAGGTGGYATAGCATGCAAAGGGTTAACTGCTGCAACCTTGAGCTTTGCCTACACRCCTGTGCTAATTCTGCTCACAGTGCCTCACTTCAGACTCCTGTAGTTGCAAGCGCTGCTCTAAGTGACTTGCTCAAGGTTGCTGAGCAAACCAGTGGCACTGCTCATAGCAGAATTGAAAGCTCCTGTCCTAGAGCCCACGTAATACATGTGAAAATCTCTGGGGCTCTGTGGGGCTCCCTGTAGCATGGCTGGTGTAGAATTCAGCTGAAGGGSGCATGAATATCAAATCGCGTCTGCAGCTGTTGCTGTAATGTAAATACGGCTTGAAAATTTTAGAAATAAACCTATTTTTTAACTCTGATTTACTCTCTGTTTTCTGATTTCCTAATTTTCGTTTCTCTGTGAAGGACAGGAAATATGCACTGATCCTAAAGCAAAATACCAATTTAAAATAGCAGACTCAGACAYGCAGGCCAGAGCAGATACTGACTACTCAGGGAGCAATTGCATCTGGATACATTTAATATCACGTCCTCCCACTTTTACACTAAGTTTTTACGCTTGTCAGCAGATTAGTTATTTCCCAAAAGTGGTATTTCTGGATTGGACCTGACAGTCATGGCACAGTGCATGAAATCTCCTTTGGGAGCATGGGATGCTCAAGCCATGTGACCCACAAGCTAGCCTCACCAGGTAATGTAGGAAAAAAATATGCACAAAATGACAGTTGCTCTCATTACATAGCAGGGGAAAGCATAGGTGTGTTTTTATCAATGAGTCTCTTGGCTGCCTTCTGCCTGGATGGTTTAGACATTTTCTATTTCATCTCAGTGCCCGACGGTGACCTCAGTGTTTTCAAGAAGAACAGAACAAATAGCTGATAGAAAAAGGAGTTAAAGTAGCCTTACTGAACAAATAAATTGGCAAGTGTATCTAATAATTGCATGGGTTCAGCATTTTTCTGCGATAAATGAGTAAACTTTAAATGTATCTCTGAGATGTACTATCACAGGCATTGCCATGGGCAAGTTTTATCCAATGATGAAACAGCAAGGCCTTGTGAGATAAAGATGATAGAAGGGGTACTATCAGGTGGCAGCTGGGTAATTACAACTCTCTATTTGGGCTCTGTAGTGATGCTGCATGTGATAAGTGGAGAATAATGAAGAAAAAGGAGTAGTGATAATACAGGAGCTAAATGGTAGAAAATAGCCTATCATAGCCCACAGCCCTCTGAGTGCCTATGGGGACTTTGAACTATCTTCTTCAGTTTTCAGCCACAGAAAAAATACTCTCTTTCTTCTTTCTTTGCTAAATTTATGTCTGGTGGGACAAAAGGGAAAACTGAAAGGAAATCAAGGGTATGTGAAGAGAATATGACCTTTGCAAATAGCGCTGAAGGTCACTGTGTAATTATTCTAAAATAAAAGTATCCTGTAATCTTGTCTGTACCCACAAAAGATGTAAGACCATTTTTTAATGTGATTCCGAACAATTTTGTTGGGGATCATGGTTTATGAAAGGTCAACTAAAGTATTTCTAATTATATCTTGTTGAGCTCTGTGCTCAGAAGAACACAAATGTCATTTATTATGATAGAGTCAAACTCTGGTTAAAGCAAAAGACTGTCAAAAGACAAGCTCATTACATGTAAACAAAAACACTATTTTCTGAGTGAGGACAGGGTTTTTAGCTTTAAAACAAACCATAGGAGGGGAAAATATCCTGGAGCTGATCACTGAAATTTTAGCCCCCATTTGATTTTTTTCCCCCTACAGATAGTAGTCTGATAAAAAGCTCCTGGTGAGCTTGGCACTGTTTGGTCAGCTGTCTGCAAGATTGATCCACTATTTTTTTTTCAACTGAGTAAGAGAATAGTTCTACTGTACTCCTTCTACGTGGGTGCTCTGGTATCTAAATGTTAGTTGCACTGGATGTGACCAGAACGTGGGTGCATGCATGCATAGGCWTGTATGTGAGGCAAGTGCACATAAAATATCCGCTTTTCAAAGATGAGCCACAAATTGTTTTGACTAATTTCTATAATACTTAGCTAAATAGCTAGAGCARGAAGCATACTGTGCATTATTCATTTATATTAATTTTCCTTTTCTCCTTAGGACAGCTACTTTGCATTACTATGCACCTGATGGAACAGGGCACTGCGTGTAACAGAATGTGAGGTTACATCAGTACATTGCTGGGATGTGGAACTAGCCTCTTAGGAACAGAAAACAAGTCTTTTCTTGGTAGAGAAAGTCTCAAAATGAGACTTTTCTTGGTATAGCAGATGGTGATGTACAATGACCTAGACATTAGTGAACTCAGTAGTAAAAGCAGGGTATTTCACATAATCCCTAGATTTGGGGGGCTTGTAGCTTATGTTAGTAGAACTGAGACAATCCTGATCAGTTTTGGAGAAAAAAAAATGACTTCTGTATTCTCATCATGACAGAACCTGATTGGAAGTACAACAAAAGCATTTATCCGTTAAAGAAATAAATGGCATGTAACAAAAGATTTACAGCTGAGAAGAATGGCTGTTCATAGGCTGAAACTCCACAACTGAATATGCAAGGAAATTCACACCAAAAAATGCTTCTAAATGTATCTACCTGATTGTGATGATTGCTATATAAAGTTGCTTTATAATGTCTTTCCGAATTTTCTAAAAATTAAAATCATTACTATATTTTGTGAGGTATAGAATGAATCACACCAGAAGTTTTTACCTGATTTAAGATTAGGTCCCAGCAAAAATAAATATAYATCACAAATTAGAAGTTCCTGCTGGAAAAGAATTATTAGATCATCTCAGTCAGCAATGTAGTTTTTTTATTATTGACTGGCTCCTGCTCCACTGAAGGAATGGGGATTGTCATTGACCCAAGAGGCCTTATTTACGTAAAGRCCACTCTAGTCTTGTAAGTGAAATACAGCTTTGATTACACAGCTCYGTAGTGGTACACAAATAGTGAGATTCCTTAGGATGGGACTCAATATCACCTACCTTTGCACATCTGAAAGTTAGACACCTAAGCCTGAGGTAGCCACCTTTAGATTCTCCTTTTAGTCAACGGGGAGAAATGAACACCTCCAAAGCTCAAAYTATTCAGCCTGTTTTAGACATCTACCTTAGGGAGGAATCAGTTACCATCTGGAGATGCCTATTTCTCCTGAATGACTACAGAAGGATCCGAGAGTGACTGTCTTATACATCTAACATCTAACTTTTAGATGACTAAAGACAGGCAAAAGGAATTGCATCCTGACTGTAAAGGAGATTTGTGTTAAGTGAGATCAAGACAGGTCCCTGTATTTGGACATTTCTTCCACTTTAAATCACATTAAGTGCTGCCCGATGCCATAGTGATCAATAACCCTACTGTCATTCATCTCAATCAGTCTGGCTTGCATTTCACTCATCTTTGACTATATGATGGTTACAGAGAGCCTTTTTTTAGGTGGCAGTGGTGACTTAGGCAGCCCTCTGCAGCTTCTCCCAAACTCCTTCCTCCACTGGCCATTTGGGTGGCCACACAACGAAGTAGACCTGGAAACTGATCTGGATGAATAATAACAAAGGGAAAAAATCATTCTTTGTTCTGGTTCAAATGAACATACAAACAACTATGCTGGAAAAAGTGGAAGAGCAGAATCAAGGCTAGAGACTATTTAAACTGAATTATCCTGGCTTAAGGAGTATTGCCAATGAATACTGAATTTCAGCTATGCTTCATCACAGCACACTGGTCTCAGTATGTCATAACCTTTTACAATTCCATAGACCTCAACAAAGATGCCCAGATTCAGCATAAGGAGGTAGAAAGCTAGGGTGCAGATCTGTATACAACACCAAAACCATCCAAGGTAAAAGTAACTTTCCCTGTGAAAAAGAAGTAAGTTCAATTCCAGCTTATCTGGAATTTATTTTTTGTTCCTTTTTCCCCTGTATTTCACATTTCCAGGCAGCCTCTATTATATGCCTTTTCTTTCTATGAACAATTTTTCTGAACTCAACACTAAAASCCATATAAGGCTTCACTGCCTTGACCTGATCCTTGTAGTCTTCTCCTCATTACACACATTGCTCTTCCCTCTCATGTCCACTCAATAAATGTGGCCCCTTAGGGTTGTATTCCTGACTCCAGTCTCCCCTTAAATGTCTTGTCTTGGGGATGGGCAAAAACAAGTATGAAAGGACCAAGGGCTATTTGCCAGTCCTATGAGTGGAAAAGTGTCTTGTTTTCACAAAGATTGTGATGTAACAACTATTTTCCTCACTTTTGATGTAAGGTAGTGTAAGGAGTTCCTGCTCCTCCACTCATTCTGGCCATTTGCATCTATCCCTGCATTGCCCTTTAGTGGCTAGATTAAGTTCACACTTCTTAAAAAAATGTGTCAGCAAAACTGAGGGAGTAAGTAGTGGCTGAGAGGGGAGAAGGGGATGCAAACTCCTTAAACTAACACACTGGGTGAAAAAAACGCACCATATGGCTCTGAAAATCCAGAGGTCTAAAGGAAGAACTACAGGGATTGAAGCTTGCATTGGTTAGGAAAATTGTTTTGTATAACCAGTTTCTAGGTTCAATTGAAAATTTGCCCCTAAAATTGCTCGCCCAAAATGCTGTACAGAACAAAACTTGGCACTTTCCTGACCTGGCAAGAAATTAATATTTAGTCCAGATCAAGACTGCACTTTTGAAGTTCATTTCCTGGTTGTCCTCACTTATGCTTTCACAGAATCACAAAGTCACACTTCGGTTCACATCACGTCTTGGCATGCACCAGCTGGATTCCTGTCTGGTGAGTCTGACCTGGAAGATGTGCTCTGGAAGGACATGTGCAGCGCTCCAACCCCTAAAAGGCACTGAGTCCTGGGCTTGTGCTAGAACTCCAAAGTAATTCTCTCTGAAATGTAAAGACTGCGCTGTGTCCGCAACACCAATTGTTYTACTTTATCGATCTGCTTCTGCTGGTCCCCATGACTTGCTAACTGAGACAGATTCAGGGTCTACTGATTGCTCTCTCTTTACTACTGTGCCCCTGAGTTTCCCTTCAGCACTAAGTACTTTTCTACCTGGAGTCCTGCTCGGAGCCAGGCATGAGCTTCTGTGCTCCCCACAACAAGTCGTGCCTTCCAGACAGCTGCACGCCTTATGTACCAACACACTGAAACCTATGGCCTCATGGCAAGCACTCACGAATGAACTACTTACTTGTTGCATGAGCAGTGGGGCAGAGCATGTGGAGTTAGAAACTGGTGTGATCCAAAGGGGAGAGGGCAAAATGGGGTAAGGCAAGGCATGGAAGGAGAAAATATCCCTCTTTTCATAAAATATTGCACACGCAGCACAGGTACAGAGGGCATATGTGTCTTGCTCATCATCTTTCCTCTTCAGGATTCTGAATATGGACGGCTTCTTCCTCATCATGGTTTTCCTGAACCTATATATTACCTAGTGTGACCACAATAATTTCTCTTTATTTCCTATTTTCTCTCCCCATAAAACCTYGAAACAAAGTCAGAAATCAATAGTCACTTTTTCAAACTGAAACCCAGATCAAAACTAACCTCTGACCAAGACCCACTAACAACAGTTTTAGCACTGCGAACCTGATATGATCCCAGTCAAAAATCAAAAGAAAATTTTCCCTGGCTGTTTGCAGTCTTAGACTGATTTCTAGTGCCTTAGTCTATTATAAGTCACTTTTTATACCTGCATATAACAGTTTGTAGATATGAAATCCTTGGCTTATACACTTGCTCGGTATTGCTTCTTCATTTCTTCTTTTCTTACTAGTCTTCTTTTACCTCCTTAAATTATAAGGCCTATRTCAGGGAAATGAACTCAGAAATTTTCATAATTTTTAAATGTATTCATAGAGGCAAGGAAAAAATCTATTCTCCATGTCCGTGGTAGACAGGACAAGAATTGAAGAGCTTAAATTTCTGCAAAGAGGATTTAGGATAGACATTAGGAAAAACTTTCTAGTTAAGTCTTGGAATAGATTGTCTAGGGAGGTTGTGGGGTCACTATCACCGTTTTTTTTCTTTAAAGAACAGGTCAGACAAGTGTCTGTCAAGAATGTCATAGGCATAGTTTATCCCACCTTGAGGGGGTAGAGGGAGCAGATGACCTCTTAAAGTTCATTTTAACCTTACTTTCCTATGATACTATGTTCCTCTTCCAAGGTTTTCCAAATGCTATATTTATCTCTATCTGTACATCTCAGTATTTTTAATACAGTGTTGACTCAGATTAGAATGCTTTCTATCATGATTTGCCCTGTTCTCAATACTCCTGACAAAATACCATACACATTCATAAATCTGACTTGCCTTTGAACATGGAATCTAGTTCTCATTTAGTTGAGCTGAAAAACCTTTTGATAATACCATGAAGATCAACTAGCTTATTAACACCACCAGTTTTTGAAACCTTCATTTTAGCTGATAGAAATACTTAAGAAAATTTAGTATGTTTTCTCCCTCTATTAGGCAGTAGTTCTTTCAAACTGAAAGACATAAAACATCAACGTTTTCCTATTAAATGCTTTAGTATACCAACAACATGATGATTTTACATCTAGGAAAATCATACCACTGTAGCACTACAGACAAAGCAATTTTAATTTATGGCACAAAACTATGAAACATATTAAAAAATAGAAAGTGATTATTTTTGAATGCTGACATTATGCTTTGATACTGTGGTCTCCTCTTATCCACTTCTGGTTGCAGATGTAACAGACTATTTCTTTCCCCTCTCTCTCTCTCCTTTCTAATTCCTTTCTAGCTACTGCTTTTTGTGTGATTATTCATCCTTACCTTCTGCAGCACGTGAGTTCATAGCCATTGACTTGACAACAATCTGCTTTGGGAGATCGGGAAGGCTTCCCAAAGCCATGTGTGGAAAATACAGCCCTACACTGGAAATATGGAGGTATTGGTATGGTGACAGTAAGGAGCTTCTGTCCTGCACAGCACTAATTTGGTTGCTAACCAGAAGCTACCATCCTCAGACTGTGTTCAGCTCTTGGTGCCTGGCTGAATTCAAGGGCTTCTCCTGAGTGAAAACCTCTGGTTATACTATGCTATACAATAGCCTAAGATTCAATGAGGAGAGCTGYTCTCCACATCTCTGAGAGATATCTCCTATCTTGTTTGAGAGCTGATATACCCTCCAACTCTGCTGAAGCTATTTTAGTTAAGCTACAACAACTCAATTGGCTAAATCCTTACTAGTGATATGTAGTCAGAGATCACCCAGAGCTGATACTGAGACTASAGATCTTGTCCTTAAGAAACTTTAAGATCTTTATTATTTTCTCAGAAATGTCAGTGGAAAATATAATAATAGCAAAGGATGTCCAGGGACTGATTTGTCAGGAGTGACATCAATTCAAATATGCATCAAAACGGGGACCTGACAGAGATGAATGACAAAAAACTCAGTTCTCTCACAAAATTCTCATTCTTGCTGTACAACAGGCAATTATTTCACTTAATCAAATTTTCAGTTAAGCTGCCTACAGTGTCAGGAACCCACAAAGCCATTTAATAGACAGTAGTTAGCATGGGCTAGGAGATGAAATATTCAAGCTAAATAGATCCTGATGGKATTCCCCAAGCTCAGGAATTTCTCACATAAAGAACATTCTAGAAAGGAAATGAGTTAGCATTAAAAGGACCAAAACTGTTTTTTTCTTTAGATTAGAAATCTTGAACTGAAATCAGAACATTATTTGTTGCTTTTAGAATGCAGATACATTTGTAAGAAAAAGGGCTATAAATGTTTGCCAGAGAGCTGTAGTAATGCCTAAATATCTAGAAATGGATTCCCTTTATTACACTACGATATTACACATGACTTCTAAGGAAGCCATGGTTCTTCTCAGAAATATTTCTCTGTTGTAGACAGAAAAGAGCAGAAGCATCCATGCCATTAAACGGTAAATGCTGCTGGAACATTTTTGAAGACTAGATGGACCACTCTTCAAGACACTTGTTTTCAAATTCCTATGCTGTGGCGGCTACTCAGCCCATGAACAATTATTTTGAGAATAATTCAGGTGTCTAAACATAAGGTCATTTTAGGTGCCCCGTTTGGTATGTTGCCCAGCCTGCAGCTCCACTGCTGCAGTGTGTTACCTATAGACTCTGTGTGTATCTGCCAGCCCCATGCAGATGTTTTAGGCACCTTCAGATGTTTACAATGGCAGTCAATGCTTATATTTATGGATTTATGAATTACACTCATGAATTGCACCCTTAATTCATATATGCTCCAGTATCCTATCTATACAATAGTGAAAATAAGACTTGCTTTCTTCCAGCTTCAGTCTATGCCAGTTTTTCCAGAGCTGAAACAAGCATTCAGAGTTCTGAAAATACTAGACCTTGCTGAAGTAAATGCTACATGGATTAGGTTGAAGCCTGGGCACAGAAGTTGCCATGAGATCCTTACAGAAAACAGCCATCCTCCTGTCTGYTCTTTGTAGATGGCTACTATCTTCSTCTGAAGCYTCTTTTATAGCATGACTGGAGGTTAGATGGTCTCATACCATGCTCTGGCAGTTTGTGCTGATATCTTGTCYAAGGCAGTTGCAAACTCTCCAGAACAAGGGCTCTTCCCCATTACATATGTGGACAGGGGAGCCTGCAATGAGCCATGGCGTCAGCTGAAGTCTCTCAGCAATCTGCAACACAACTAARTTGTACCTATTTCTTCTACTCATAAATTACAGCTCTGAGGACATTTGTGTCAGATAACACTATGTGATAATAATATAAGCTAGTCTCTGCTTGACATCCAAATACATACGAAGGTCTGCTGAGACTGAAAGTTTCTATCACGAGAAGAACTTCAGTAAGGTATCTCTCATTTTAAAAAAGTCATTTTTTATTATTTAGAGGTATAAGCCAGTCCTTCGTTCTTGTGTCTGCCTTTCAGCCTCTCTAGCTATATTTCAGACTCTCTTGTCATCAGAGATTGAAAACRTCCCCCATTTCCCTTATGTGCAACTGGGTTTTTTTACAAGCAAGAGCCCACAGTAAATGCTCTGGAACTGGAGGGTGTCCCACAGATATCTTAATTGCACTAAATTATTTCTGAAGTTATTTGTTTAAGAGGGCTCTGCACTTCAATGATACGTTCATTGTTTTGATATGAAAAGGAAGTATTCATTTTCTGCTTCTATTATTGTAATATATTAGATTTCGACTGAATTTTACCTTTTGTTGTACAAAATAAGTTGTTCTTAAATCAAGTTTGTTAGACACTCAATTTGAAATAGCTTTGCTCAATTTCTGATTATGTTTTTCCCTCCAGTTGACTTCCATTTAATGTATCTGTCATTCAGATTTAAATATTTCCTTGTGTAGGAACTGAGTGGTAGGGAAAACTACAGCACTGGGATACCTCTTGCTCTATCTATTTTTAAACATCATTTCTCAAGTAATTAGTTCAGTCTAATGTCAGAAATTTCATATGCCTCCAGACCTGCATTCTCAGAAATGTGGGTATTTAACACTTCCGAGGATAGCTGGATTCAGTTGGGCCAAAAACAAGCCTAAATATCGTGAAATAGAGAACTTGCTCCCAGGTTCTATATTGACTAGTTCAGTGACCTCCTGTCAATGGTAGTCCCATCCAAAAAGAGGGACCCTCCATGTCCCATGTATTAGTAAAATAAGTAAAATTTATTCAGTGGCTACAATATACCAACCCCATTTTGGAGGGGGCAGTAAGGGCTGCTGAGAAGAGTCCCCTGTTCTGACTATCACCACAAGCTCTGCATGACTTTATGCCTAGAAGAAGCAAAATCACAAATAGCTGTGAGAAATATGATGGATTAGACATGTAAATTGAAGGACCTGTATTGCACAAAGTTACTGCTGTGTTGTATTGCCACAGCTGTTTTCCTTCTGAAATTGAAAGGCTGAGCACTGAAATAGCAAGGAATTTCTAAATGGTTCATTTCTTTTAATATTTATCTTTGAGAGATCCCAAAGTATGTGGAATCTGAGGGACTACAGCGAATGGCATTAGGCTGACAGTAGGCGCTGTGGTAACTGGGGCCTCCCCTGAAGTTGGCTGACATTAAGAGCACGATTCAGATATACCTACACGTTTTTCAGTCACTTCTGTAATGGCAAGGCAGATGATCTCTAACTGTTAGCATTCTCAGAGGGACTGTTAATTTACCTGCCACTCTGTAGATTCTCTTGCAGTTTTGCTAAGAACTTATCCTGAGAAATACCTCCACTGTGCCATGACATAAAAATATTTTATGTTCACAATGTCATTGTCAAGTGAACTTCTCTGCTCTGCCATGGAAGCATTGCATTAGGCTCATATGACATGTTTAATAATCTTTATGMATGTACACATTTTCAGGTGTCCATTGCTGTAGTGTTGGTATACAGAGTAGCCTAGGTTACCTCTTTTCCTCCCACAGACATAGTCATAATAACTGAGCTGTGAGTAGATTCCAGCTGAGGTCATTAAGGGTGAGATAATCTTCAGGACTTTCTCACAGGCAGGCCTGGACAGAGAAAGAAGTCTTGTATCATGGGTTGTATATGGTCAACTTCAACGTGACTTGGTGTTCTTTCTGCTTTTTGCTCAAGAAAGATACCTCTGCAATCCTGCAGTACTGGTCTTGTAAGTACGTTTGTAGACGGTCCCAAGCAAAATCTCCCTGTAATAAAACATAAGCCATCAACACAGAACTTGGAATTACTTCATGAGGGRTCTCCAGGCCCTGGACATCTAAAATGCATCTATTTAGCTAACTGCAAAAAGTTTTTGAAAGATCATTAGTRCTAACACTGCATTCAGCTGAGCTGTGCCGAGAGCAAGATGGGGCAGGCTAGCTAAGCAGCTGAAATACCAAGTGAATTCACACTGATAAACAGAAGCAAAATTTCTCATTCACCTTCAGCACTGACGAGCAGTGAAGAAGCAATACTGTAYGTGAAATTTGTTTGAAATAAGAACATCTTAGTGCCTCAGCATCTTTCCCCTGTTATTGAATGGGAATAAGAACCACCTAAAGGTGGAAGGGATATTTTGAGGCATAATTGGTCAATATTTATAGGCTTCTACAACATGCACAATGTTTACAGAATCGATGGTGTTTACAGTCTACAGTGTTCTGGGGGATTTTAGGTGTTGTTGTGTRACTAATTAGAAGGAGAGTAAGGGCAGAACTCACACAGACATGACCCTGTGTAGGAGATGGGATTTCAGAGATGATAGAGAACCCTAAAATCCAATACAGCAAACTCTGTGATCCTAAGAAATACACTGTCACAGGAAATGGCCAAAATTGACAAACATGGATCCTTAAATTCAGACATTTAAATCCACACTTATGTATTTAGATTCAGCTGCCAAGAAGAACTATTAGATCATTTAATTTGATCTACAGTATATTAGAGCTATTACTTCATCACCCAATTACTTTCGTATGGAGCCCAATAACTTGTGTTTGATGAAAGGATAATTTGTGTTTGACTAACACATAATTTCTTGCGGATTGTCTGGTTTTGTCGTGACACTATCTGGAGACAGAAAATCTATTGCATGTTAGTTAATTTGAATGGTTAATCCCACTCACTGCTACAAAGAAAAGAAAAGAAAAGAAAAGAAAAGAAAAGAAAAGAAAAGAAAAGAAAAGAAAAGAAAAGAAAAGAAAAGAAAAGAAAAGAAAACTTCTGACCTGAATTGACTCAGCTTCAGATTCCATGTACAGTTTCTTTTTCCACAAAAATCAAGATCACTTCGGTGCTCAGTGTTTTCTCCCAGGGAGGGGATTTACATACTATAATCAAATCCCTTCCCAAATTTCTTTGTGATAAGATAAAAAAATTAGATCTTTTTTCCAGTCCTCAAATCATTTTCTGC
Source organism: Rhea americana (assembly GCF_003343005.1). Classification (NCBI taxonomy): domain Eukaryota; kingdom Metazoa; phylum Chordata; class Aves; order Rheiformes; family Rheidae; genus Rhea; species Rhea americana. The sequence goes on along the minus strand of NW_028186346.1, from coordinate 3,621,005 downwards.
ATTTTTTCAGTACTTTCTTCATTGTTTCAGTGTTTTTTTTTGTTTTGTTTTTTTGTTTGTTTGATTGTTTTTTGTTTTTTAATATCAGAAGTGAACCCAATATCCTAGCTGTGGTCTTACCAAACCAACATATGAAAGTACTATCACCTCTATATTCCTGTTGATTACTTCCATGATCATACAGCCAGGATGTGTGCTTGGCAGCACAGCATTACACTGGAAGTCCTTGTTGAATCTCTTGTGTCTTTTTGCTTGGTTTATACTTGGCAAACCAAAAGAAGCAGCCCTTTTCTGCAAAGTACTTACTTTCTTGTTCTAAACCCAACTATTTCACTTCCTCAGTCTTCCATCAAYGTGCAGTGTGCTGTGGGGCTTCCCAGGCCCAGGCTCTCCTTTATTCCTACGCATTAGTTCTGATTGCCCTCATTAATGTCATTCCTAGGTACCTTGGAGCTGTCTACAGCTGAAACTTTTCTGCTTTTCTTCCCACTTCTCAGGCTCCTGAATGCAGGCTGACTCTACATTATGTGAGCCTACATGCAGATTGGCACCCTCCAACTGCCATCCCTCTGGTTTCTACACTAGGAGCTGTGTCCATGCGGGAGCCACACTGAAGCCCAGCATGTGCCTAAACTGGAGGCATGCAAGACCATGATCCCAAAGAGCATGTAGTACACAAGGGAAGACAAGAGTAAGTGTGGTCTATCTAGGTTGCCCCAGCACAYGCAGTTAGAAAGCAGCACAATTTAAAAGAAGAAGTTAATCATATAATAAAACTTTYTTTAAAAACAATCTTGGAAGTTGAGGTAGAAGGGGAGTGGAAGGAGATAAGTGAGTATGGCATTGAATTATCTGAAGTTCACAAAAAGAAAATGTCTGAAGTAAAAGGTGGAAGCTGAAATCAGTAGTAGGAATAACAAAGCGTTGATAAGCTATAGATAAGAACTACAAAAGGAATAAARATCACTGTAAGCCAATAGGAGATGTGAAAGTTGCTAAGGGAGAACTATCTTTATTTTGAAGAGAGGGAACATCCCCAATAAAATTCACTAGAACTGCAGACAGTGGGGACTGGGAACAGAGATGGTAGTCTGATCATAAGGACTATCCTCACAAAACTAGTAAAAAAACAGGGAGAGATTATTTATACCTCCTACAATTCAGAAAATGCTGGGAGTCATCTGGGAGCCTTATGRCTCAGGCGTTAACTACTCTAATATCAGGCATACGATCTACTGAGCAGAAGATAGCAGTCATCTCTGGGTATTTTTCGTTGAGGAAAAATTACGTTGATAACTAATKCCAATCAGACCCATACTAGCCCTTTATAAATTTCTAAACTCAGAGTAAAGAGATAATCCAAGGAAAAAGGGAAGGCTTCACCAAGGAAATAATTTTTTGATAATATTTTTTTTCTCAAATGATCTCTGGGGTTGCTTGGAAGAATGTGTACTGTATTGCTTGCTTTAACCAGGGAAGCATCTCAATATTTGATTCTTACACTGCTCACTGTAGGCAAGCAATGCAGTTACACCACTGAGAGAAGGAGATGGCAAAAGCCAAAGATCATTGTCAATGACAGTTACAAGAGAGAGAGAGAATCTCATTCAGGAACGTGGAAACACTTTATATGTTCATGAAAACTTGCAATATCAGTCAAATGCCAGAAATCAGATGTTAAGCAGTTTAAAGAATGGGTCGGCTCATTTGCTACAAGTTCAATGAATGTAGAAGGTTTCATTTTGTATCTGATACCTCCAAAACAGGCTAAGGACTGCTGATGAGAGCGCCTCAATACACTGGCTTGTGTTTCTAATGCCAGGAAGATACGCCTGTGGTGTTCAGTTCCGGCAAAAAGAAAGAAAGCTATCTTTGGCTACATCAGGGGCTAAACTTTTCTTTTCTTTTTTCTTTTTTTCCTTTTTTTTTYCCCTGGGAACACACAGTGTAATAGTATCCCCAAACTACTAGGTGATTATCAAAAGTTTAAAATAAATGCAATTTGTCTCCTTGGAGTGCTTCACAATATTAGCTTTAAGTTTCAGAGTGTTGATTTTTTAAATTACTCATCACAAGCAAAGAACTACTGCTGGAGAGGTGTTGATAATAATGCCTGGTAGCTGTGCATAATGTTTTGATTGGCAGAGGATAGTCTTACTACTACAGGAAGTAATTGGCCAAAGGATCTTGTTGAGGCGTAAATAGTCATAAAGCAAAAAATTGTGCATGAGTGAGGCTGTCAGGAGAACTGGCATAAAGAAATGTGGAGCTCTGCTAATTTCCTACTAAATAAAAGAGCTTTCTCCATACTGGTGAATTTGTCTTCCACACAAAGCAAAGAGAAATATAAGATTCTTAAGGAAGGGGACAGATATTTGCATGCAGAACAGTAGTAGTGGTTTAAGAAGTTTTTGCCCTACAGTCAGCAGAAGGTAAATGGGAATTTGTGAACAACTTCTCAATAAGAGGAGTGAGAAATGAAGCGTGAGTACAGGACAGAGTGTAGAAAAGATATAACACTCAGGGAAACATACTCATTCCTAAGCCAAAAAAACAAAAAAAAACCCAAAAAACAAAAAAAAACCATTATGTTCTTTATCTGATCATGAAAGCACACTCACTGGCATGATTAGTGGGACAGTGGACCAAGACTGTTGATACTGGATGGAGGCTATTTTCCAGGGGACTGGGCAGTTCTCATCAGAAGACAGTATAAAGGGGGAAAAACACTTCTCTCATCTCTCTTCAGCTCTCAGTCTGAAGTAAGTTTCTTATCCTTAAAACGAGGACTAAAAGAAGAGCTGCATATTCCGATTGCTTTGAGAATCATGGAAGGAGTAAAAGAACTAATATTCAGTGGTTATAAAAGAAAACACATAAAACATTTTACTGTGCAGAGAGCCAAATGAATTAAAGAAATATGCATAACGTGGCTGTTTCCTACTATCAACAAGGGGAGAAATTCTGTAAGAGRCGGCTGATGCCAAACATTTTTCAACGCTTGATATGTCAGCAAGGTTCTGGCAGGTGTCCTTAGCAAAACAGAGCATTCGTTAGAGCATGTTCAATACCCCCTTGGGAAACATCATTTCTCAGACTGTGTTAAGCACCCAGTGCATTTTCATGAGAAAATACTTTTTTTTTTGTAGTAGAGAAAGCCCTCAGATTTACTCATTAGAAGTTCGGYTGTAAAGAAATCCTATGAGAGAGTGTAGCAGATGCTCTGAGAAGCTTTGGGAAGTCAGCACTTCTKGGCTAAATTTAAACAAAATACAAACTCTGTGGAAAGGAAATTACCTAGTGGAGCTGGATCAGAGTACATCACAGGGTACTCCAGAGTGTGGAGAAGGCTGTCACACCTCAGCACAGGAGAGAGGGATGCAAAAACTGAACTATGAAGGGAATGCATACATGGTGTGGCTGCAGAACCAGCACCTTAGAAGATCTTGCATGCAAAGATGGGCAAAGGACACAGCATACAAATCATAGCGAAGAGAAATGGAAACGGTTAAACATTACTCCATGTCCTAGAGTAAGGACATCCAAGAGCAAACTCAAAACTAAGTGGTTTCCAGATGCTTTCAAGAAGGATCTGGGCACAATTCTCCTGCACCATCATAGYCAAGACTACAGTTTATGCATCCCACTTGCTAGTGAGCAGAGTGTTAATACACTCAAGAAGAGCAGGAGGAGCATCAGGCTTAGAGTGCGGGTGTAAAAAGTTTCATGTCTTGATTTATGGGAGGCCARGGTTAGCTTAAATTACCATAAACCACTTTTTGCTACTGCCAAAAGGGACCTGTCAGCTTTCCCACATCTGCCTCTAAGAACAGAGCTTCATTTTTCCAGCTACGTATATCATCTGGAAATCAAATATAAATGGGGAAAGATTTGATGGTTCAGYCGTAATCTTGATGACATCTGACAAAAAGGGCAGAGGAGTAAAATTACATAGATTATATATTTGACAGTCTGAATTTACCTAGAAGAAAACAGAAGTTCTGGTTTTAGGTGAAGGCTAATTAATTAACTGTTATTAATCTTAATTAATTGCATAAATTAATTAATTAAGACTAGCAGCACAGGATATYCAGGAAGAATCCCAACCTTCAATATCAATTTAAAAAAGATCTCACAGGACTAAAATTGGCAAAATGTAGTGGTCWTGAGTAAAGCACTTTGCAGGAAAGTTCAAGTTTAGACATCCAACTGCTAGTCACAACTATCCCTACTATAACAAATATCTAATCATAGAAAATCTTATTAAAGAAAACCTTTTATTTTATTTTCTACAAAATAATTATATTATTTTATAGAAAATCTATTTATTAAAGAAATAAAATCCTGGAATCAGACTTTGATATGTATTTTGGACTGTTAACACCAGCATAGCACCAAAAAAGGCCGAAGCTGTCATCTGGGAATACCTGAGGCTCTAGAAGACGTAAAACAAAAATGTGGGCATGTCTAGAAAGCAACACCAGGGCATACAGTTTTATATTCTGCAGCAATGAATGCTATGTGATGGTGACCAAATCAAAATTCAGATATTGAATGAAGCAAATCTCTGTCAGATTTTTTGGTTCAATCATTGTTCAAAAGGTCCACATGTTTCTCCTGTAGCAAATCGAASCATGATTGTTGATTTATATCTCTTTAACATCGTCTGGATCAGCAGCCCAAGCCTAGGATCTTTGTCTCTTTAGAGAGCTTGCTGCACAGCACACAAATTATTTTTGTCAATTTAGCTCCAGAAGAGACACCACATTCTTTCTGTTCCATTTCTTTCATGGAGAGATGCCTCTCTTCCAAGTCTTTCTGTTGCAGCTTTCTCAACCTTCTCGGGGACTCCTTAGGGATCTTTCTTTCATTTTCTTTAACACGTACATCCATTTAGACAGAATTAATACCAGCTGTATTCTTTCTTCTCTTGTTCTACTTCTAGATTAGTTTTGAACACTCAGAGATTGTTAATCATCAGAAGCTATAGCTTTGCAACAGTTGCATTTCTGGCTGCCTTACTGTAGCATTTCATTAATTTTTTTGAACTACGCTTCAAAATTGTTGATCTTTCTTGTCTCTTGAATAATACTAATTTTAGCTTTATTATCTCTTTCCTTTTCCTTTTGCACCTTAGCTCAAGCTACTTTCTTTTCAGTGTYGCATTCAGTGGCTATCAACCAACCTCCTAGGTGAAGTCTCAAAAGTTAGTCCCAGTTAGACCTGCRTGTAACTTCCTTGAGGGTAATAAAAATTCCGCTGCAAGCTGCTGCGCCATGCATTACATTCTAACCTTCAAAGAACTTGTTCAAATGCAAGTCAAGCTACAGAGGACTTMGTACCCAGCTCTCTTGTATTATGGACACGTGCTCTAACTGTTGGATTGCAAGGTAAAAGGAAAGGTGTGCTGTATATCCTCTTAAGAGAATCAGCCCTGTGCTGTTAGACACCTGTTTTCAGGAGACAGTTTGGTGGAGTAAGTCCTAACAGTCCTTCTGAATTTAGCTGTCTATTTGCCTCCACGGGCTCTGTGAGGAACGAGGGGTTGGTTGCAGTCCGGAGCCCTTCTTAGAAGCATCTAAGTTTCCTGTAACAAGGAAAGAGTCATAAGTTAGGCCGACTAGCTTACCTGCTGGAGGGCTCCACCAGTGCTTACATTTTTCCATAAGCAATTCAAAAAGTTACTTCAAGATGACTAATTGTGTCTCCAACCTCCATCAGGGCAGAAACATAAAATACCTGTGTTTATTTTTAGATCCACCATGTTATACCCATTACTAACACATAATCCTTTCTTTCCACTCCTTTTCTGTGTTCTACCTGTCACGATATGTAACACAAAAGATAATAGGAGGTACTAACTAGGTAAATCCACTTTCTTGCAATTATTTAACATTACTTAAATTTTTTTTAGCATCGAGCCACATCTGTAAATTGAAATTCCAAGATTTAATACCCCAAWATACTTGCAGCTTTTACAGTTTAAAAAGTACTAGAAGAAATTTTATTTAGCAGCAAGTTCAGAATAAACAGTATGAGCTCTTCTAGCTAGCAGCTCTGATCCTGGCAGTAACAACATAGCCTCTGCAGTCTGAGAAGGATGGTAGACCGAGTGTGTGGCTACTTACTGCCTGGAAATAAAGAAGGAAAATCAGACCATGGATCCCAGTTATCACCCAGTGGCCACAGCACCTCCTCCCTCCTCGGCACACTGTAGAAATACAAGTGCTCAATAAGGTTATAAACACTGTTTCTGTGGGATTTATGGATGACACTTTTATTAAGTGAGACCTCAGGCTAGGAAGAGGGTGAATATTCCCTCATGGCATATTTCACAGAATCACAGAATGGTTGAGGTTGGAAGGGACCTCTGTGGATCATCTAGTCCAGCCCCCATGCTCAAGAAGGGTCATGCTCTTGTCCTGTCTCTGGGCATCACTGAAGAGTCTGGCCCCACGCTCTTGACACCCTCCCGTAAGAGATTTCTAGACATTGAYAAGATCCCCTCTCAGTCTTCTCCTCTCCAGGCTAAACAGATCCAGCTCTTGCAGCCKTTCCTCATAGGGCAGATGCTCCAGTCCTTAATCATATTTGGAGCCTTCTACTGGACTCTCTCCAGTAGCTCCATGTCTCTCTTGTACTGGAGAGCYYAGRATTGGACACAGSACTCCAGACGTGGCCTCCCCAGGGCTGAGGAGAGGGGCAGGATTACCTCCTTTGACCTGCTGGCAACACTCTTCCTCATGCACCCCAGGAGACCATTGGCCTTCCTGGCCACAAGGGCACATTACCAGCTCATGGTTAACTTGCTGTCCATCTCCCAGGTCTTTCTCCTCAGACTTGCTTTCCAGCAGGTCAACCCTTAGCCTGCCCTGGTGCATGGGGTTATTCCTCTCTAGGTGCAGGACTCTGCATTTGCCTTTGCTAAACTTCATGAGGTTCCTCTCTGCCCAACTCTCCAGCCTGTCCAGGTCTCTCTGAATGGCAACAGCCTCCGGTATATCAGCCCCTCCTCCTAGTTCAATATTGTCAGCAAACTTGCTGAGGAGGCACTCTGTCCCCTCATCCATTGATGAAGAAGCTGAATAAGACTGGAGCCAGTACCAAYCCCTGGGGGACGCCACTAGCTACAGGCCTCCAACTAGACTCCACGCCACTGATCATAACCCTCTGAGCTCTGCCTTTCAGCCAGTTCTCAATCCACYTCACTGTMCACTCATCTAACCCGCACCTCCTGAGATTATCTAGTYGGATGTTATGGGAGACAGAGTCAAAAACCTTGCTGAAGTCAAGRTAAGCTCTCCGCTTACCTTCCCAGTCAGTCATGCCATCCTAGAAGCTGTCAGATTGGTTAAGCACGATTTCCCCTTGGTGAATCCATGCTGGCTACTCCTGATCACCTTCTTTTCCTCCATATGTCTGGAGATGACATCCAGAATGAGCTGTTCCATCACCTTTACCAGGGATGGAGGTGAGTCTGACTGACCTTTAGTTCCCTGGGTCCTCCTTCTTGTCCTTTTTGAACACTGGAGTGACATAGGCTTTCTTCTCCTGTTCTCCATGACCTTTCAAAGATGATTGAGAGTGGCCTAGCAATAACATCCTCTGACTCCCCCAGCTCCCTACTCTGCCCCCCGAGATGTGAGGGCCATTGTCTGAAGTATTAATTTATGAAAGGCATAAAAAGGGGTTAGTTCACATCCTCAGAATGAGAGCTCTGGCAGCAGAGTGCAAAGCCTCAAAGGCTTGAGTTTCTCATATATGCTCAGCCTTTGTGAGGTTACAGTTGTGTTTTCCTTGGCCTTCCTTTACCCATGGTTTTTTTCCTCTGAAGGAAGACTCCTTTTTTTAACATCTCTCTGGGACAGACATGTTATATAGTTATGGAATAGGGTTTTTTAGAAAAATAATGGAAAATACAGTTTAGCTAACATCTAAATTACTTTTTATAAAGTCAGTTGTGATTAACATTGCAATGGGTAGATTCTCTGTCCTGAAGAGATATTCTGCACGCTGTTTTTGCTTCCAGAAATAATCTATTATTAATATATATATATTTTATATATATATATATATATATATTCTCTGGCTGAAAACAGGCAAAAAATGAAATCTGAATCACGGTGAAATGAATTCTGAAATGAAACATTGCTGAAATTCACTGCTTTTCAGGACCAGTGTTTGTGGGACATATCAGAAGTATTTGGTTTCACTCTGAACTGAAACAATGGGAAGTTATTAAATGTCAGCATTTCTTCTGAAAGGGAAATTCCATATATCACCCAGTCTTGCCTAACAGGATTTTCTTAGCACTTTCCTTTTCCAAGGTTTTCCTGTCCCTACAGAACAGCATTAATACTTCCATAAACATTCTTATTTTACTCTCTGAATTACATTTCAACATGTTGACACACACTTATTAACTTAATGATTAGCATTATCATGTTGCATGTAACAAAATAACCAGTGCTGTCTAATTGGATAATCCAATTCATTCTCTATTCTTTTTGTTTTATATTAAAGCATTATAGACAAATTAAGAAGTCATTTTGTCTAACTCCCTGCATATCCACCTTAACCTGTGCCTGCCTTTCAGACCACAAGCTTTTTAATCAAGGCTCAGACATAGCTTTCTGCATTCTATAGAGTGGAAAAAATAAAAAAAAAAAAATAACAAATGTAACTGAAAAATTAGTATCAATATCTCAAAAGATACTGTTAGTTATTAGCAAAATGCTATTTATGAGTTAAAAGTTTTTACATTCAGTGAAATGAAGAACAAAGTGATTCTCTGCTATTACTTTTCCCTTTCCTTTGCAAATGTATTCTCTAGTAAAATCCTAAACAAGGTGCAGGCATGCACTAGTCTGTCATGCTACTGTTATGTTGCCAAACAGGTAGCATGAATTTCCCTCAGCAAGCTATAAAAAGTGCAAAAGTCAACGAAGCAGGATTTATGGTTAGAGAAAGAGATTACAGAATGAGACTTAAGCACATGCTTAACTGTTTTGCTGAGCTAAGGCCTATATGGGGACACTGATAACTTTAACAGTTGCAAAATCCTTCATGATAGCAAATCACCATTAACCCTAAAATGGTTATATAAAAGATATCATGATTCCAGCAGCTTATTAACAAAGTTTTTATTTTCAGTGGAAATGGAACTACTTTCTTGTTATATATTTCAGACCTTATGAAGGTGTTGGTTTTTCTGTCATTTTGTTGCATAGATAATTTAGACTGAWACTTGTTTTTGCCATGACAACTTAGATCTGCAAGATAATATTGTGCATTAATTCTTAAGGAATAGATAACAAACTACAAATAATTTGGAAAAACTACATAAGAGTTGAAATTATTATCTATTTGAGGACAATAGATGAAAAATTAAAAGGCATACATTTAATAATTCTTCTCTGGAGGTGGCACAGGTCACTATTACTTAGATCTGATTTTAGAATAGACTATAGATGCAGTATAGAAGCAGTTTTTCATACCACTGCTAGTTAAAATTGTCATAATAAAGCAAGTAGAAATGGGGAAAGTAGTATAATTACAGGTATGRCTTTGCAGCTCTAGGTTCCTGATTCACATCCAGGTCAGATAACTAATAGCAGGAATCCATTCACAGGAATTCTAACTAGTTTTAGTAGTGTTCAAGTCACTTAAATAATAAAAAGGTGACAATGTAGCATTTATGCAATATTTTGCCATTGTAAATTGTTATAAATATTATAGCTCCAAAATAAATTAAACCTCTCAGAAATTTGATCTGATATAACATATGTGATGAAAAAGCCTTCAATAATCCTTATGTTTCATTCTTTATTAAAGTTATTTTAAATATAAGGCCAGTCTGTCTCTTGCATCAGGATTGCCTCCCTACAGGAACTTATCCACTCATTTCAAATATCCTTTTGGCTCCTCCAGGTAATACACATAAAATCTACACAAAAGACACTTCCTTTCTGCAAGGGCACAAATTTGACCGAAGCACTACATCAGTTGTTTGCCTTAGCTGGTGAAACAAATGCAAGGATTAATTTCCTTTTTACCTAGTTGGCCTTTCTACCAGGCAAGGACTAAGGCTAAGGACTAAGGACAGCAAGAAGAAAGTATCAGAGTCACAGAACAGCTGARCTGGGAAAGGGCCTTTGGAGATCACCTAGTCTACCCTCCTGCTCAGAGCATGGTCACCTACAGCAAGTTGCTCAGGGCTGTGTTCAGTCAAGTTTTTAGTATCTCAAAGGATGGAGACTCCCCAACTTCCAGGGCAACCTGTTCCAGTGTYTGGCCACCTTCACAGYTGGAAAGTTTTTTCTGATGTTTAAACAATAATATTTGTATTTCAGTTCATGCCCATTGCCTCTTATCTTGCTGGGCCCCACATAAAAATGTCTGGCTCTGTCTTCTACACAATCCTCCTGTCAGGTTTATGCATTGATAAGATCCCCCTCGACCTTTCTCTTCTCCAGACCAAACAGTCCTGGATCACTCGGCCTCTCCTCRTAWGAGAGATGCTTCTGTCSCTTSTTTATTTCTGTGRCTCTTTGCTGGACTTAYTCCAGTATGTCCRTGTCTTTCTTGCATTGGAAAGCCCAGAACTGAATCCAGCACTCCAGCTGCAGCCTCACCAGGGCTCAGAAGAGGGAAAGGATCACCCTTGACATACCTCAAATGCTCTTCCTGAAGTAGCCCAGGATTGGCTTTCTTTGCCACAGGGCACATTGCTGGCTCATGTTCATCTTTTCGCCAGCAGGACCCCCAGGTCCTTTTCTGCAAAGCTGTTTTCCAGGTAGTCAGCTGCCAGCCTGACAGAGGGCAGAACTTTATGTTTTCCTTCGTTCAACTCYGTGAGGTTCCTCTCCGCCCATTTCTCCAGCCTGTTGCATTCTCTCTGAATGGCAGTGCAACTGTCTGGTTTCTCAACCTCTCCTCACAGTTTTATATTGTCTGCAAACTTGTTGAAGGTGCGTTCTGTCCCATTATCAAGATATTAAAAACYATTGGCCCCAGTATTAATCCCTGGGGGACACTAGYAGTGATTGGCCTCAGCATGGACTTTGTGTTGCTAATCACAACCCTCTGAGTCTGGCAATTCAGTCATTTTTCACTCCACCACTGTCCACTACTCAGACCCTCCATTAGCACACACCTCCTGCAGCTGAGGAGCGCATGTCCCACYGCCCTGACCTCAGTGAGGGGCTGCAACCCCAGACCTAGAGACTTGCATCATCCCTTGGGACCTTGGCTTGAGTTAAGGCTTCCATTGTGCCAAGGGAGTTGCTCCAGCTGTGTCTGGGGACCGTGCCCCACGAAGTGTCACTACCACTGCCAAGTGCAGTTTCTGGTGCCCTTCCCTGCACTCGTCTGTGCAAACAGATGGACAAACTGCTGGTCTGTTGGCTTCCTCTGTTAGCTGCACTCTCCAGCATGGAGATTAAAGATGTCTTGAAGACGCTGGAGCTTCCTGGAGCTGTCTATAGGACCAGAGCTGGTGCACAGCAGAAAAAAATCTTCATGTGGTAGAATTAAAAGTAAAGCAGCCACACTGAGGTGGCTATGAGGCTTCTGAATGTGCAGCCAGCCAGGAGGAAGGTCATCAGAGTAAGAGACTAAAGAAAAAGAAGGAAAGGAAATGACAAGCAATAGGCCAAGGAGAAACAATTTGGAGCTGAGGTTGGGAAAGGGATAACTAATATGGTTCAACGAGACAACAAGGCAACTTGAAGCCACAGTATTAGTAGAGAACAAAACTCTTGTACAAATAAACAAGTGCTGACATTAGAGAATGAAGAGAATAATTGTAAAAAAAGAAAAAAAAMCAGACAAACCCTGACTGTGTCATTCTGAATAGGAAAATGGCAAGAATTCCCCTTTCTCTCTCAAGGCACTTCTGTATTACATCTGGGCAAGCAATCGCGTGTATTCTTAATGACAATACAAAGACCAACACAAAATCAGCAAGAAAGGAGGAGCTGTAAATGGTAGATCTGAAGGATGTTTTCAGCATCCAACAGAAATTTTCCCACAAGCCACTTGCCAACATCTTGACACACAAACACCTCCATATTTATATGGTATATGATTTATATCTTGCCAATTGCAATATACGTCTCTTTAGGGATGGCTTCTATCCATACTGGCACCAGCAAAGAGCTCACAATATTTCTACTCTTTGGAGATTAAGAAGAAAATAACTACGCGATATGTCAGAGAGAGTTAACAGAATGCTGGATACATGTCAACAAAAGCCTTTTAGCACCAAATACAGAAAAGGTACCAGATACGCAGATCGTTATGGAATTCATCACTTGTGAAGACAAAGCATGCAATTAGAAGGTTTTTCTTCTATTTATAGGAYGATTTATAACACAACTTTCCTTATTAAGAAATTGTACAAGCCCTTTTTCTTCTTACAGTATTTTACAATTAAACACTGTGCAGCTAATGCACACATGATTTTTTTCTTTCCTTCACTAAATTAATGACCCATATGCAATATGACATATACAGTGTGACAATATAGGAAAAGAGCTTTTTTTTTTTGCACACTAAAATGTGTCATCCAGTTGGACAGAGCCCCAAAAGAGCATGTAAGAAAGGAAATATTCTCCTCATTTCATAGAGAATGAACTGAGAGAGAGAGAGAGAGAGGAACTGTCTGCTTGAACCTTTGTTTGTTGTAAAACGCCAGCTAATCAAAATCAAGCCTATTTTTAGGAAGTGTCTTCATGAGTGTCCTGATTTGGGGCAGATGTTTGAAAACGCTTGAACAAATTATTTTAATTGATTAAGTTRAGTCTCTCCATCTTTTTGTGGACTATGTTTGAAAGGAAAAGAAATTCAGAAGGTTGTGTTATCCAGTAACACATTCTGTGCTTGACTCCAATGCTATTTAGAGTAACGTTCTCCACATTATTTTAATGTAGCCCTTTCTTTCAAAGCGAGGCCACTTTCCAGCATGGATACAAGAGTTGTGAGAGTGGGTGGGGATACTAGCAAGAAGACTAACAACTCTCACTCAAAGAGCTCTGGATATGTAACCAGCTTTCTAAAGATACTTACTGAAAATACGGTTTCTTCTGCTAGCTTGCAAAAACTGTGGCCTAGTTTCACACATTTGTTTTCCTGTGTAGAAAACAACCAGCACTGAGAACTCTACAAGATTCATGTAGAGGAAGCCCACATCACGCTGTGGCTTAACAGTTATGAGCCTTAGGACGGATGAATWGATGGGGGGAGGCTGTGCTTTTGTTCCTATCCATGAGACCATTTAGGTACTGCACATTAAACTGTTATTGGAGATAATACACAAAAGGGGAAGGGTATGAGGACTAAAATCACTACTTCTCTCCCTACGAGAGCCAAGTTCAACACCTTTTTAGAAAATACTTAATAAAATAGTCTAATTTTAACAAATGTGTTTAGTCTTTTTAATTGAAAAAGATTTGCTGAAAAACTATAATTTTACAAAGAATGTCAGTGGRATTAAATCTGCATTTTTGGTGAAATAAAGTTGCAATTGGATTTTTGCCTGTGTTTATTAATTAATCCTTACATGAACTAAATTAATAAGTTCAATCATCACARTTTATACAGGGGAAATCAAGCAGAAAGATCTAAGCAGTATCTCTTGCTAAGGAGAGAACAGATTTAGAGCTAGGACTAGATTCAAAAAACCCTAGGGCTCTGACAGATGAGCTCTGTGGTATTTAGCAGTGGTGGTTTAGGGCACTGGCAGTGCCAGCTGTCTGCTCATACCTCTACTTGTGGTTACCATCCACCAAACATGCATTGGAAGCAGCTCAACTTCAGCCAGCCTCATACAGTGGGATGAACATCCACCAGTTTGAGTTTATAATACATTCGTCTTGAAACTGCCAAAGGAGAGCAGCTAACATATTCCTGCTTCTGCCATACCTGCTCCGTATGTAGCAACTAGCAGAGGAAAAGGGCAGGACTAGAAGGACATTACTGCTTTAAAAGCTCCAACAAGGATTCTTCTCCCAGTGCCCCTGTCTTTCAAATTACACTTTTTTATATCCACATGATCAAGAACTACATTGACTCTTCCAGGACT
>NW_028186346.1:3587844-3606852 GCF_003343005.1 Rhea americana | reverse complement strand
AAAAAATCACCTCTTACAACTTTTTTTGTGGTATGGGTAGCCTATGGAGCAGGACAGAGTCAGAACTTTCACACTAGGTATGTTCAACTAGCAGTCCCTCAGGGGCTGTAGCTAAATGGTATAAACCAGAGCAGCCTCTGGGCTGTACCAGCTTGTTCTGGCAGCCAAGGGATGCAACTCAGACCTGTGAAGCAGGACACCCATAATCACCCTCTCCAAACAACCTGTTCCTTCGCTGCTCCCCATCTTTGCTGGCAAATCAAAGAATCTCAGCCTTCTGTCTTTATACGCTATCAGAAGTCAAAGGTGTTTAACCATACATTGCATGCAAGTGTGTGTAAAAATAATTCTTACTGGGCATTATTGTTAGATTATCATTAAATGTACTTGCTAAGGTGTATTTCCTAAGACCTCTCTGAAGGTCTTCTGGAGATCACACATCGTGAAGGCCTGTAGTACTTCTCTAGTGTCTAGACTAATCTAATCTACTAACTGTCATCAGGAGACAGTATACTCTGTTGTTACTACCTCTATATCAAAATTAATGCAAAGCACTTTCCCTCCATCTATTAGCAGACACTTTTCAGTGATACTGTGATTTGAACCAAATATTTTCTGCATCTGCATTCCATCAGGTATATAATTTGAGGACTTAGGATTTGAATGGAAAAACGTGCAAGATGCTTATATGTCCTAGTGAGATATAATTATGGATATGAACTTCTGTATAATGTAAATTACAGATCCATTATGTCTCCTTGATCGATTAATATCAGTGCTAATATCTGAAAAAGTAAAGAACTCCCAYGTAAAAACAATGTGTATACCATAGCAGCACAGGCTGAGAACTTACTCCCCCAGTCTCCTGACTTATGTATGTTAAGATAAATATTGTATTTATATGGTCCCTTAGATATATGACTCTATATAGTATTTATGGTTCATATATACATTTACATGTGTAAATCCTGTTTGCATATTTGTGTAAGTGCATACATGTGTGTGCATGTACATGTGTATATGTGTCACAAATTCTATTGCGATATTGTTATCCAGCATAAATCCTCCTCCTTGACAGAGCTCTGACAGAGTGAAGAAGCAAGCACCCCATATATAAAAAGCGTGTATACTCTGTTCTTATTACTCTTTCCCATTGAACCTGTTTAGACTCTCACACTGCAGTGCCAATCTACACTGTTCACATCTGCAAAGAAACTGCTGATGTCTTATGCATATAGCAATATTTTTCTAGGCTTTAAATATTTGGGCTTGAGACTGTAGCATCATGTATGCTTGCACTGTGTAAAATATAATAATTGAGCACTTTATCAAAGATCACATTCAATGCGCTGAGAGCAGCTTGACTCATCTTATACGCGACTTATCAACTCTCCCACTTCAGCAACACTAGGGGGAAAAAAATGGTGAAAGATTCCTAACTATTCCTAACTATACGCAGTGGAGTTAACTAACTTCTTTCAGGATTTCCATTTGAAGCCGGACTCACACACACGAGTCCGTTGCCATTTTGCACACAGAATAGCTTCCAAATTTAGAACTCCTCTAAGTTGCAGAACAAGAACRTCTTCTTCCTATTTCTACATTTCTGGCCTGGTTAAAGTAGAAAGATTTCACGTTGGAGACATACTGTGTTCACACCCCAACCTGTAATCAAAAGTCTGAATGTTGAAAAAAAGGCATGGAACAAAAACACGTTGCCGTTGCCAAATGTTTAAACATAAGAGTGGTTCCAGCAATGTATTTTTTAAATGTTTCATAAAAGTGAAGTAAAAAAAAAAAGTTATTCATTACTGCCTGGAGTAAGACTTTACGGTACGTTATTATGTTCTGGAGTAGTTACCACGTTGTCACTGATATGGGTTGGTGAAACAGCACTCCAGCCTTGATTCACTCTGCCCGTGTAAGGGATCAGCGAGCGGAAACCTGCGAGTCCTCTATTCAGTTTGGTAAACACGGGCTTGTCTGTCACTTCGCTTTGTTCCTCTTCAAAGTACAGTCGCCACCTTATCTGGCAACCGCTTTCTCCAAGAGTGCTGCTCCCGTGAAATAATCTTTCACCGTGGAGGCCGRCTTTTCCCTAACATGAGAAGAAACATTTATCTTGCTGTTAATGGTTAATTAATTTTGAAAATGTATATTACAACACAATAATAATATATAAAAAAAAGCCGGGCTGGACAATGGAGCAAAATGTCCCTTCCTCAAATTGACTCCTATTTAGTTCTTCCAATGTCATCCAAAACACAGATAACTTTTCTTTCATGAATTGTTCTCCTGAATGATTTATACATGTTGTGTTATCTGAGGCCCTTTCCAGATCCCCTTGTGGTTTCAGCCAGCCATCAGCTGCATAATTGTTAATTTTAACACTATAAAAGGTTCTGATGCTGAGGAGATAAAGCGTTGGAGGAAGAATTAATTGAAATGTATCTTCCAATCACACTGGCTCCCTACTTCCAGTTTCTCAAAAATTATACATTGGATTTGAGGTTAAAATAAATTTACATTTGCGCTACCCATAAAGCTTTTGGACTAGTAGAAAATAGATAAGTTAATTGTTTCTAAAACCCATAAAGGGTTTACCCTGACAATAATTCAGGGCAGGCTGCTGTTCATAGCCCACAGCACAGTGAGCAGCCACATAGAGGATTCTTCCCAAGYTACAGCAGACATAATTGGTCAGGAGATATGTGACAGGAGGCTTTTACAACAGCAGGTGATAGACTGACAGAAAAAGAACTCAAGCTCCACCAATATTTAATCTGGATATTAAACACTCTATGCTTCCTAGAGCTACTAATAGTTTTTTTTTTCCAAATGTTTACTCTCAGCCTGTATGCTTCAAGTGAAGTATTATGAGGTAAAGCTACCAGATTTTGATTCTTTAATTTACATTTTTATTATAAGTATATAAATGCATACAGAACACACAAAATCAGTTTTAAAGGCTATTTGGAGGAACGCAGTTGGGGTAAATGAATTCAGAGATCATTGAATTCACATTTAATTTATGGGCAGATGAATGGAAAAGGCCATCCTAATTTAATTGACTGCCCCAAAATAGCCCCAGAAACATTTCTGTTAAGCCTTTGTTTGAACGCTATTGCTCTTAACCAAATATCTTTTGCCATGTTCTTTGTACAGGGGTTTTACTGCATACTGTACGTGTGTTTATTGGGTGGAGAAGAGAGTAAAAAGAGGCAATAAAGTTTTATACTTACTTCTGCATTCTCTGTTCACATGGAGTGGGAAGATGTATCAGTGCACTGAATTTTTACCTCTAAACACCCTGAGTTCAAATCCCGCATACTGAAAAAATTATGCAGGGTTCATCACAGAACTCAGCAAATGTTTGTCTACACAATAAAGACATCACATTTCTGACATAAGGAGACACAGTATAAAAACAGCAACAAACTGAGATGAAGAGGAACTGGTAGAAGCTGGGAGGGAAAACTTGCACAGCACCTGCCCACACTGTGTTTGGATTTAGCCCATTTTATGAATCCTACTTTCATGGATACCAAATTCAACAAATACAGTGTAAGAAAAGAGCAGTATTAGAATCTACTTTATGCTAAGATGTATTATTACTTGAATAACATTTTATTGCTTAGTAAAATACTCTATATTTTGCCTCAGTATTAGATCTCCCACAGAAAGTAACAGCATGTTAGTTGTTTCAAGTCACATAGCAAATGTAAGGATTATAGGTCTATAATTTTAGGACACAAAGGCACAGAGTCCAAAAGCAAACAAAGATGCCAACTGAGCTGAGAGCATACTTAGATATTACACAGCATATTGTGTTATTGTGTTAAGAACATAAGCGTGTCATCAAAAGCTCTGCTCAGCAAAGCTTGAGTATGGCATATGGGGCCAGAAATGGATAAAGTTTAGTCATTATGATTTGTAGAAAATAATTCCCATTTCTCAGCAATCCATGTCTTTAATTGCATTTTCTATATAAGCTGAATGTTGGTAGGTAGAACTGCAGGCAGAATTACAATGCAGCAACAGAGCACCAATGATTTTCTAAGCCTGGGATATTGGGCATTTAATTTTGCTTTTAAATCCATACTGTGGTGGGCACTTATGCACACAATAGAAAAGGAGATATGTCCCAATCAGTTTATAAGATAGTATGAAAAAATGCACAATAGAGCAACCAGATATATAAATACAATAATACAAAGAAACCTAATCTACTGCAAAGCTATAATTCAATCCTTCTGCAATACAAGTACAAAGCTAAACTGGCTTATGAATAGCACGAGAATCCATGTAGCCAGAACTATATAGCCCATATCAAATGAAAAATCTTGAATTACTGTTTATCATTATTAGTTCATTTTAAGGGAAAAAAAGAAAAAATCTAATGACTATATCAAGAAGTAAGCATTATTACATTATAATATTGTGTTGAGCACATATGAGAAATGATAAGGTTGAGAAATGATACGGTAAGATACTGTCTGTCTTGTCACCCTCCCTTTCTCCCCCTGCTCCTTATCCCTTTCTTTTCTTTTTCTGTGTGTTTATGTGTTCATGTTAGAGGTAGGAAGAAATGGATATTGAACATAGGATGCAAATACCACCCTGGCTTACATTTTGTGTAATTCTATTGATTTAAGATCAGTATGAATGGAAGATGCATCTCTTACATCTTTTGACCTGAATGCTTGAAGCTCATTGAAACTCAAGGTCTTGAGAATTCTTTTTCATTTGAAAGAGAAATTTGAAATGTAATCAGATATCTCTAATAAGACCTTTATTTACCATCGAGTAGGAAGATTTCTTTGCAAAGAGTTTATGAAGTCCAGTTTCCTTGAACATAGGAAGATTCAAGCATTCAGCTCAAAGACTTCCTCTCTAAGTTTTCTTGAGAGCCAGTCTTAATATTTTGTTCAGGTTGTATCTGATTTCTGTGCATTTATTCTTGTAGGGCTTTTATTTTTCTCTTACATGCACATGCATGCATGTCCTGCTCCATTCAGCCTACATGAACCTGTTTTGGTTTTGAATGGTAACATATGCTTTTGTTTGGGGTGGAGGTCACTATTATTTCATAAAGAAGCTTTGCTGTTTCTTACAGCTGTTAAAAGAAGGTAGTGGTTACACCCACAGCTTCAATGACATTTCACCCAACCCACAATGCAAGGAGTGTAACTCAGGATAGAATATAGTCTAAGATAGGAAGGACAAATGAACACAGCGAAAGACGTAGAACTAGTATTTTTACATAATTGACATAATATACGACAATAAGTTTCCAGAACTAAACATTGTTCAGTATAAATAAAGACCATCACTAGCAAAGTAAGAACTTTGGAGTTTTGGAGATTATTGATAGAAATGTTACTTGACTGTATACTCTCTCGAGTGGTTGACTGAGTACCCTATTTCATTCACTGGCCATTGCTCCACAGCTTGTGCGAGAAACAGACACTAAGACAATTAATGCATTGAGCCACTCCTGAAAGACCTAGGAAAGATGGCTATAATTTCAAACAAGAATAAATGCGTGTGTTTACTCTAAGTGGGGACACTCAAGAAAAGTGTTATGAGTGATCTGAGGCTGTAAAACTAATGCACATAAATTTAAAGTGCATTAAACCTTCAGGTGGATAATTTCATTCAATAGTGAAATGGCCTTTATTCTTCTCTAGAGTTTCACACTGAAGTTTAAGGATTAAGCAACAGTGAACTCAAGTCATTTCATTTCTGAGTAAGAGCATCTACATACTGGTTTAACAAACTTCAACTTCATATCTTTACATTATCTTAATGTCCTACATGAACACTTAGATTTTTTTTTTTAATTTGTTGAAAGGTTGCGTTCAGGATCAAAGTGATTTCTTCATGGACACAAATATGTACTATGGACAGGTTTATCTTGTTGAGGTGGAGAACCTATTTTAACAGTCTGTCCTTGAAGGCTAATGGTTCCAGTTCGGTTTTGGGTGCCACTGATAAAGATTGTAATATAGCTCATATATCTGTGCTTCTTAAATTTGTTACTATTTTTATCAAGGCAAATGATCTCGGAGCACTATTTGTGGTTTCATGAATGTTAGGGACAATGAGACAAATTGTCAGCTAAGATAAACAAATGTGTTGCCAGGGATTTCTTTACGGAACTTTGCCAACTCTGTGGGCATCTGGCCCAAAGTTTGGACATGTAGGCTATTAACGAAATAATCATTAAGGTAGATGAAGCTACAGTAGTTTTTCTGTAACTGGTTTCAGTGCTGTGTAGAAGGGTGTTTTTCTCTGTTGGGCTTATTTAGTTCTGCATAGATGTGTGGCAGAGTTAGGAGGATCTGGAAGCTTGGATGTCCCCATGCGCCAGAGGACATGGAAGAGCCTGAGAAGCTCACAGGGAAAAAGGGAGAAGCTGAGTATCATGAGATGGGATGCAATACAATGCCACCAGGAGCTTGAAGATTTGAAGATCTGTTTGTGGGGAAGGTGAGGGATGGTGTTAGAAGAACTTTACCCCTCTCTCCCATCTATTCCTGCATATCTACTCTCCAAACCCACCAGCCACCAGAGACTGCTGTGTTAGCACAACTGGAGCATGGAGTGAAGGGAAGGACAAGCTTTTACCTGGGCCACCACTGCCCCTGCTGGCTAGGTGTACTATTGCAGCAGAAACCTTTCTTTCTGCCAATCTGTTGGGTGAGAGAAAGTCTAGTTAGGGCAGGAATGGACACAGCAGTAATACACAGGTTTGCCTTTTTCCATTTCCAGAGGTAAAACACGAGTTTCAGGCTGCATTCAAGTATTGGTCATACTCCAGGCCAGATCCCATTGACTGAGGAAGCCTGTTACAGGCTGCTCTGTAATGGCCTGTCACATTGCTACACATTACTGATATCATCACATTACTGATAAAGCCTCTTCAAACATCTTTTCCCAATTGTCATAAGTAAACATAGTATACAAACAAGCTGCCAGTGGAGAAAGACCTACGCCAAATCTAACTAATTTTGAAATACTATGTGTTGGCTGCTGAACAAAAAAAAAAAAAAAAAAAAAAAAAAAGCTTAATTCCTCCCATCACAGCTTCTGTGAAATTGTGATCAGCAGAACTGCCAAGGATGGTGAGTGTTCTTGTGAACTGTTGATGGTGATGTTTCTGTCTCAAAGGAGATTTTAACTTCATGATAACTTTGATTCCATCCCAGCTTTAGCTGAAGAACTGTCTCTAAGAGAGTAAATGTGCTGCCTTCCTTGCTTGAATTTCAGTAACTGTCACACAGGACAAGGTTTCATGAGCAGCAAACATTGCTCTCAGACTATGCAGCTGCTCCATTTTTCTCCTTGCCTTCATCTTTCCCCTACCTCTTTTAGGCTGCCATTAGTGCTCAGATGGGTATTTGTGTAATTACTGAAAACTAGGGTTTTATTTTGTTGTTACTATGTTCTATCAGAAACCTCACTGATGAGGACTGTGGCTGTCCAGTTGAAAGAGGGGCTAGTACCTGTGGAGTGCTTATATGTTCAGGCCAGGACTGGATTCAGTTCTAGGCTTTAATAGGTAGTATGCATTTTAACAGGTGTGTTAAATGGAATTATTCCTGGTTAACTCAGGGACAGCTCTGATAAGATACTGTCTAAAAATACTACGGGTAGGTTGGAGGCAGATATATTCAGTGAGGCATCCTCACTGAGATTGCTTTGATATGTACTTCCCCTCCTACCTGCCAAGATCAAGATTTGTTGGTCCTTGCATAACACTGCAAGGCTTGTTTTTGCAGGCTTCTTCTGGATCAAAAGCATGAATGAATAAAAGAGCACAGTGGAAAAGTCCAATGTCGGGGGAAGGAGGGAGAGGTTAGACAGGGAAAGTGAGAGAATTCCAGCTCTAATGTTTTACCCAATTTGTAGAGTTTGTCCAGGCAGCTGTAGGCTAGGACTGGCACACTGTCTGAATTAAGCCAATTTAAATTAAAAAATAAAAAATAGTAATTAAAGAACAACAATCACCTGAGTCCTGAGTACCAACATAAGTTTGTTATCTGCGCAGAACTATCTGGTCAGGTTGTTTGTGTCAGCTGAACAGAATGCCTGGCAAGTTCACACCCAGCTATTTACATCTGTATGTTAAGATTCAGCAAGAGGCAAACTACAGAGAAATCATGCTTAAGTTGGCTGTACTTAGTTTCCTTACCCGAGAAAATAGGAAAAGAAAATAAAGAGAAGCAAAACGTTCTTCTGTTTTAGCTGTAGAGCCCCCACAGATAAAGCACTCGCTGAACTGATTTCTGATGTTGTGTTAGGATAACTGCATGCACACAAATGCACAAAGAACAAAGTTTCTGTGCGTTTTGTGTTGTTGGATTGCCCGTTTCCCAGATTGCCCATATCCCAGATTCCCCATCGTGTTCAGTCCTGTGTAGATAGTTACAGTAATGATCTTTTATTAACTTGGCTGGAATAACATCCATGACTCTCAATAATGACATTAGTGTTTAGGTATTTGTATTTAAGCGCTTACATAAGTAATCATAACACAATGTCAACTTATTGTACTTATTATTTTGCAAATGTTACAACTGCCACCTCCTATTAAACACAAAAAGGAAAAGGAAAAAGAAAAAGAAAGACATCAAAGTGCCTAAAGGAATCCTGCTGGTTTTAATTTACTGTTCTGTCTTAAACTCTATKTGCTGTGAGCCAAAAAAACACTAATTGCATCTACACTTTGAGGTAAAACGCTCATGTAAAACTCATCTATGCCTCTAAGAAAATCAAAATATCTATAAACATATTAGTGTTTGAAGGAACTAATACATATAGGAGACAAAGAGAAAGGAATACATTCTTCTGAAAGAAAAGGATTAKGTACTTTCAGTCTTTCCAGCAATAGTCGGAACTGAAAGTTCAACAGACCGTTTATCTCTAAGATAACCAGTCATGGCATTAAACAGAGYGAGAGATAAGCAAAGAATAGGTGACTGGCAACAAAGTGATTTAATGAACTACCTTTTACCTAAGAAGACCTGAATTCGAGAGTGAAGTCGCAGAAGAGTTGGTTTTACCATTTTAGTTTATTGCCTGCATCTGACGATCCTAGGAGTCTACTTGGGAGAGCCCAGTATTTCAACGGGCTTTGAAGGAGATCCTTAGAAATAAAGAAATAAAGCATACTTTC
The DNA here is from genome assembly GCF_003343005.1 of Rhea americana. NCBI lineage: Eukaryota > Metazoa > Chordata > Aves > Rheiformes > Rheidae > Rhea > Rhea americana. The sequence continues at coordinate 3,597,671 of NW_028186346.1, read as the reverse complement.
TATATTTTTATGTCTGAGATCATAATTTTTTTTTCTCAATCTGGCTATCTTACTACATTGGTAAATCTGAGTATATTGCTTTTGCTCTCCTGCCTGTGCTCCTGTGCTCTCCTGCTATACACACAAAAACTGGAAAAAAAAATACAATAATCCTATTGCAGACTATCTCAACAATAGTGCAGACGTGGATCATACGGGAAACATGAAGGTGCTTTACATTCTACCTTTCTGTGTAACGACCAGGAGAGCAAAAGKACACCAGATTCACATTTCCATGAGTCAACAGGAACATTTTCATTTACTTTAGTAGGCTAGGATGGTACCCTGTGTTCATGTTTCCATCAACCATGTTTTAAAAGTGTGGCTCCACTGTAGCATGGGAGTTTTACTGCTGTTTTCAAYGGGGGAAGGATTTCAGTTCATGTGAGTGAAGATACATGAATGATGCTGTCTTGGTCAGAGTTACTGCTGTTGCATTATTGTACAACAGCATTAGGACATCTAACAGTTACGTAGTGTAGTAGTTATCACATCTGCTTTAKKTGCTGAAGGTCCTGGATTCAAACCCCTGTGGAACCAGGACCAGGAAATCTTTGGGAGGTTGGACTAGATGACCTCCAGAGGTGTCCCTTTCAACCCTACTGATTCTGTGATATATAGGACAAGGATTTCTATGATATTTGCAGCATTTTTTGGTAGTAGAATTATAGCAATACGTATAGAAAATTGATCATTAARTCCAGCTTTTCTAGCATTTAACAACTGTAATCGTTCATCTTCTTTTCACAGAAGAGGCACTTAACTTATGCTAAGATAAAAGAAGGGTTTTTTTGGTAAAAGGCAGAAGCAGTATACCTTGTGTTTAAGATGTGCTTCTTGTCCTTCTGCATACTGCAAAAAAACATATTGCAGTCCTGACAACTCAACTAAATGCTATGGCTTGGCCATCCACAAGTTTTAATTTTAGCATTGACTCCAACTGCTGTCTATTACACTAAGGTTATATGCACAAGTGCAAGTCACTGAGAGGTAAAGTAGACCACAAATACATCATCTATTCCATTGTAATTGCCTACCACCCTTCATTCTTACTTAYAGTGCATGTGAGGTGCCTTATACTTTTTTTTTTTTCCTCTGCAGGATAATTTCTAGTCATGTTCCTCGCTTTACCCTGTGTTTACCATAGGGTTAGGGCAYGCATGCAAGCATTCAGAGGCACATGGAGGAGCTAGGTGGGTGTGTTCACATACTAGCTTACTTCTTGGAAACTTACTCAAGTACTCCTAGCCTAACAGGACTAGGCTCTATTTGCAAATTGGAGCAAAGGCACAGACAAATCTAAATAAAAGTAAACTGAACTTTATATAGTCTTTGTTATAACCATTGTTTGACAATCCTACTTGGAAAACAGCTGAAGCATTAAAAAACCAGAGGGGGTGAAYAAGAAACAATACAGCAATCTGTATCTATCATAACGCATAAAAGTGCTTTGGGCCTGTTCCATTCAAAGTATACAGATATTTTCAAGGAATTTATGGCATAAAATCCCATTGAAAATCCCTGAGGGAATTAAAATCAATGGGTATTAGGCACTCTCATACTTTAAAAAATCTGTGCAGTCACTTAGAATATTCAAGTCTGAATTATTTACTGCTGAGTAAATAAGTGTTTTTGCCACGACCTTCTTCATATTCTATAAATGACATCCGATAAAATGTAAGAAAAAAAATGACATAGAAGTGAAAAGCAGAATTGCTTCCAGGAATTTGATTTTATTTTTCCCACTGAACTGAAAAGTTTTYTTTAATAACACTGCAAAAATAATTGCAGATTTCGAGATCCATTGCTTGATATATGTTCTGCTCACTTATTCTTTTTACAGCACCAGTAACAGAAGTCAGATTTTCAATGCCAAACACTAATGAAAAATGCCTTTATCTTTTACATCACTGCTAATAAGCATTCTCACATGGGAGAATATGCTGGAAGAAAATAAAACATCTATAAAAGGTTACAACCTTCCTTGCACATCGCAGCCAAAAATACCCTAAACAAATTAACACATTAAGGGCCAAATTCATCACTGATTTGTTACACCCTTGTCACACTCTGAGTACAGAGTCCTATGGCTTTCAGCAGACATTGAAGTAGGACTTCCATCTGCTGAACTAAGAGAAGATAGTGGCATATAGGAGAGTTTCAGCTGACAATAGTGTTATGGCAGAGACGCTGGTCACACAGGCGAGTACAAGAAGACACCAAAGATGCAGTCATGAGCTGGCAGGATAGCTGGGCTCCGAAAAGCAAAAGGAATCACATGAAGAACTCCGAAGTCAAACTTAATTTTGATTCTTCYCCTCTCATATACTCCTACAAAGCAGGGTAGAGGAGAACTCCTGTCTAAGGCATTGTCATCCTTGCCAAATTAGTTTAAACTGTTCTTAAAATCCCRTGCTATTCCCACAGCCTCCTCAGGCAACGAGAGGCTCTAAGACTTACCTGTCCTCAGTATTTGCAGTTTTATTCCAGCATTCCACTTAAATTAACAGTTTAAGCTCATTACCTCTTGTCTATCCCCTTAGACACATGGGACAATTTGATCCCTTCATCTTTGCAGTTCTTTTACAYCCTTAAAGACCCATTTGTCACCTAAGACTTTTCCTCTCCAGGTTAAGTAATAACAGCACTTTCAAACTTGTCTTGTAAGTGATATTTTTCTGACCTTTGATCATTCTTGACGCTTTCTGTCCAAAAACTCCACATCTTTCTTGAATCCAGTACTGGACAAAAATACTCCAGCAGAAGTCTTACCAGTGCTGAATAGACTTATCCTTTTCTGGTAAACGAAGTCAGTGATCTTACTATTTTTTTTTTCTTATTATGAAATGATTGCACATTCTGGTCAAGCACTCCCAGGGACAAATTCATTAAAACAACAGAGTTTTAATAGAAAAGAGAGAAAACTCTAGTTACAGATATGAAAAATGATCTAACAATTATTATTACTGAAATCACCATAAATACACTTAAGTGGCAAGGTACATTTCAAGCCAAAGTTTATCACAATAATAATAGTTAACTATTCAACTGACATGAGAAAACTACAATAGTTTCAGTCCAGGATCTGTGCCAGCAGAAGCCATTATATATCCTGCTGTGTAAAACAAAGTCTTTTGTGAGGATACCAAGACCTAGCAGAATCCCAAAAGCCAGGGTATGGCCAGGGCCATGAACTCCCTGGTCCCTGGACTACTTGTGTCAAAAGGTACTCACAGAACTATGAGGAACTGGAGGGACTCCTTTCACAGCAGAAAACTCACGGGGAGGCAACAGTGTTGAAGGCACTTACCTTCAGGTAAAAAAGTTCTTCCTGAAGCACCTAAGATATGTGGATACAAAAATGGTGACTGATAACTGTGTGAAGCAGGAACACTGAATGTTGTCCATTTTATGCTCTCAGAATCTAATTTACCCAAGTTGAGCTAGACTCTTCTCAGACCACACTCTCATGAGCTGTTGATGTGTATCCTCCAGTTTAGTTTTATCTGAAATTATTTCTCGATGGAAACCAAAGTATGGTAAAGTGAAGACATTTGCTTGGAAGACTGTGGTACTGTAGATCAGAACTAAAATGTTAGCATAGATGCATCCTAACTGGTCACTAGGGTTGGGTCGTGTCCATTACCTTCAACCTTTTCTGAGTGACTTGGTATTAAAGAATAGACATTTTGATTCCTCCTAACTGAATAGAATCCAGAAATTGGCCAAACAGATGAACAAAAGGCCATGCTTTCTCAGCCTCACATAACTTCCTTCTGCGAAGGGTCTCCATTCCTAATTTGTTTGTAGTCAATTAAAAAGCCAAATCATATGCAAACATCAAGGATGGCAGTGAACACTTGGGCTCAGCTTTTCGTCAGAGGGAAAAGCCCAGGTATTTAACACTGATCTTCATTTTAGCCGCCTTATGTGCACTTACAAATCCTGAAATGCTTGCCAAAGTTTTCCAAAAGACAGTCTCTTATGATGAAATTGTAGATCTTGTCTTCAAAACTGCATGGATTTCTGGGGACCTCTCTAGCACCCATGACTAACAAAACAACCTTCTGTGGTTTATAGTTATGAATCACCTCTGAGTAAAACTAAACTGGTCATTAAAATGTAATTATTCCAAGAAAAGCTCTCTATGCCTGCTGGGCAGCCCTCAGAAGTGAAACAAGATGGTCATTGTCAGTTTAAAAATTAAACTGAATTGAAATGTTAAAATCTTCAGAGATATCTTTCCATCTGAAAAGATCTCCTGGTTAAATAGCTTTACAATCTATTCTAAGACCATAAGATCTATTTTGTCATTCCACAATGAGGATCCTTTCATGGAAATTCTCCTAACCACTAGATTGGAGGGCGCTCAGTCCTCACTTTGTAGCTGTCCACTGAGCAACAAAAAAGGTGAATGAATGGGTCAGAAGGTAAGCAAGCGAGGGCAGGACACTGCAGCCTCAAAGATGAGAATGTCAGTTAGTGATTCTTAACCATTTTCCAGGGACTAGCAACATCATATTTTTAAGAGCTTTTGAATATAAAGCAAYAAGAAGCCTACAAGAATAAGAGACCAGAAAATAAGATCCTTCCTCCCTAAAAAGTAAACTATGTAATCACACTACAGAGTCTGTACAAGACAGATGGTGACGTTAAGGTCTAATTCCTTTAARAAGTAACCATGAACATTGCTCAGTTTCTTTGAAGAAAAGCCATAGACAACTGCTCAAATGGGAAAACTTGGACCCTGGGCAGTCAGCAGYCTCCATCCATGCCACCTCTGACTTTAGCACTCAAGAGAGTGGAAGCTTAGACCCTCTCTTTTCTTGACAAGCTTTAGGTTAGGGAGCTGTTCTTGGCAGAGAAATATTTATCTGCCCTTTCTGGACCATCTAGATCTGCCAAGGAATTTTGCAGTAAGCCTAATTCCCACCTTTCGATTCCAAGACGGGGGTGAGTCATCTASAAGTCAGATACAAGCTCATAACCACTCAACTCCTTTTTTTCGACCTGAGACTTGCTTGTCTACTCATCTGATCACAAAGTAGACAGAGTGGAATCTGTTTCCCTCTCCCCAGCCTGCATAAGCACTGCAGGGCTAACAGGATTAAAAAGCAGCAAAACAATTGAGCCACATGAAAATAACTTGTATTACAAATAGAGTGCAGGCATATTAATGAAGTTTTATGTAGTCAAAGATAGCAAAATAGAATAGGCTGCATTTTAAAATTTTCTTTATGAGTAAAGGTGGCAAGGACCCCATCAGCACTCTGTTGCCAGGAACTGCCACCAACTGTTGTGTGAGATCTAGGTCTGGTGCTCCAGTAAGAGCAATTCCAKTGTCCTAGAGTACAGAGACAAGGTTTCAAGGTTTTGCCTTGAAAATAACAACACATTAAAACACAAAAAATAGAATATAGTATAGCCTTACCAAAATCACTACATTTAATTTCTTCAAAAGTTATAGGACCTCTCCAAGCTTCCAAAACTAGTAGAAACTTTGTTAATTCTCTTTTAACTTAAAATAGCAAACCCAATAAACCAATGGTTTTATTTTAAAAAGTTTGCTCTCCAACTGAGCGTTTGTGTGCCAAGTTCCATCCAGAATCACACTTTCACRGCCAAATTAGAAACTGTAAACTTAGAAACCAGTGTTTTATGATAGAATCCTTGCCAGGCACTTCACTAGAGCTTAGGATACCAGCTGCTCTAATAATAACGGACTTTATTGAAAAATAATAATACCGAGTATTTGGAAGCACTCGCTATAAGCAAATGGATGAATTTAGCATATTATGCATAATAAAGAGATCACAGGCTAAAATTTCCTCTCTCACTACAGGTGTATTCGATTTGCTAAGAGGGAAAGTATTTAGTAACACAAGTTCGAGAGTCTCCGTAACAGCAGGGAAGTTAGCCTGGAGGTGTGTGCAGGAGACCAGAGTGCCTGGCAACTTTTGACAGTTGAAAGTGATGTGCAATCGGTGACTGATATCTGCACAAAGAAAAATGTCAGCTTCCACGCTGGCGTGTGGAAACGCTTAAGTGCACAAACAAAGCCGTGAAAACGCACTGTGGCTCTATAAATACAGTTTAGCGATAGGTCTATTGAGCCTGTGAGTCAGCTTTTCAGGCAGTCGGAATGATTAGGTGGAGATCGCTATCGGGCTAACCACTATTCTTCGCTTAYTTTTTATCTCCTTGACTTGCCACCTTATTATTAAATTCAAATAAAAATTAGGAGGAAYGGAGCTTGCTTCCTCGAAGCTCACTTTAAACTCGGCTTTAAAATGCAAGCAGCTTCTTAAGGCTGCACGGGGAGCAAAAAGGAAACGCTGTTTATTCAGAACACACAGAACTGTTTGGAGCGGACTCTAATTGCTTAAAGTACGTGTAAGCAACCTTATAAAAATAACACACAGGCAGCGAGAAGATACTGTAAATCCCTGATTAGTATTTTTGAAAGCACTTTGATTTCGCTTGGCGGAATAGAGCACTGTATTCCGGAACTCCATATTTCCCCTCCAAGTGATAGTAATACATCTGCTCTTCTTGCTCCCGATAACAGGCGGAAAAAGTGCGCCCTTGAATTTGCATGCGTTGTAACTGACCGGTCAAAGGCAAGGAAATCGCTTTATACGCGGCGTTGTGAGAGCATCGGTAACAGCGCGTTGTAAGGACAATTAACACGTTCGCGCCAACGCGCTGAGATCGCAGCCGCGTTTTCACCGAAATCCAGATAAAGTGACTCAACTCCGATAAGGGCTGCGCTCTCCGGGGAAGGGGGAGAAAGGGAAGGGGAGGGGAGGGGGGTCACGGCTGCTCCCCGCTGCCCCGGGGGCGCAGCCGCCGCTCGCCCCTCGCTCCCGGCCCGAGTCCAGCCTTGCTCYAAGCGCCACTGATAAGAGCTGCCCTCGCTTTGCGCGGACCTCTGGAAAACAGGTTACTGCAGGCGCCCAGACCGCCTTTAACCGCGACCACGGTGGGAACAACCGTGGGTGTGCTCTTTGGTAGCCAGGGGTTACTACAGGCATAAAGTGGGGCGAAAAGCACTTTGGAAACGAGACCTTATAATATAGTATTTCATTTGTAACTGAAAAAATACACACAAGCCAGTATATAGTCATTTATAAGTTTCAGTCTGTGAAAAAAACGTATAGAATAATTTATGACCAATAAATTCTATTACCGTTTTTCACTATTTGGAGCACTAAATGTAATCAGAAACATGCCTAGATGAAGTCATGCGTTTGCAAATGGCGACTCTTTTTCAAGAGTTGAGGCATCTTTTCTGCGGGAAGTTATGCAAAAGCGTGTTTTTAAGATCAGTTCACAGGCGCACGACTCTGTCGGGACCTGCGAGCTCGTGGTTCTGCTCTGCCTGGAGAACTGCGGGACGAAAGGTGACCGCTCCCCTCAGAAACCTCCCAGGAGCCCTGAACCCTGTGCCGACGGCCACGGCCGGGGCGTGTAGYCCCTCTGCACGCCGTTTCTGTTAACCAGCCGACCCGTTTGCATGCTGCTTCTCCCTGTGTGTGCGCGCAGGTCCAGGACACTGCAAGCCGCAAACGACGCGCTGCAAATGGCAGGGTTCACACCGTGGTACACACGATCTGGCCCACGGACAGAAAGCTGGTGGTGAGGGTAGTGATTTTGGCAGGAACTGGCAGCCCTGGACTTACGCAAATACCCATGCTGAGCATATCCCGAAAGAGCTTCGTGCAGCTATGTCTCGACCCCGYATAGTCACAGTCCCCGCTACCCTCCACCTTGCCCTGAGACCACGGGATACAGCGTTTCCTGGGGCATAAATAAGCAGGCTGGTGTCACGCGTGGAGCATCAGGGCTGGAACAAAGAGGGGAGGGGGAAAACGCCTGGCTAACGCCGTGCCGCGGGGGCTGAGCCCACTGCCCCGGGGGGCGGCTGGTGGCAGCCACGAAGGGACGTGTCTCCTTCTGCCTCTCAACTCCCGCTAGTGGATTTTATTGGTCCTCAGCCCGCTCATCGCGGYGGCCGGGGACATATAAACCGGGCTCCGGCTCTCGGTCGAGCTGCTGCGCTTTCCCGCCGCACACGGTGCGCGGGGAAGCGGATGCTGCCGGCGTCTGGTCCGCGCGGAGCGCCGGATCGTACTCGGTCCCCCCTTAGAAGCAGAACACAGCAATGATACATGTGAAACCTCTTCCCCTGATCAAACGAGAGGGGGTTTTATACCGTTGAAAATACCCGCTTCTTATCTCAGAAGTGAGAAATTGCTGGCCGATGGGTTGATAACCTGACCTCCAGGGCAGAGATACCTACCCCAGTTCCGGCCCTTCTTGGTAGAGCTTCCACCTTCTAGAAATACTATTTCCCCACTAAGCCTAAACGCCAGACAACGCTGGTAGATATCTTAATCTCTCTGCTTTCGACAACCGATTGGAACTTTTTTCCACGGCTAAATGGATTGTAGGAGGTCAAACGTYGGCAAGGTGGATTCGGAGATTGCGAGAATTGCGTATAAGCAGTAGAAAAGGGCTGGTAAAGCACGAAGCGGGCGAAGGCGCATTTCCCCCGGCGGCGCTTCCCGGGGGGCGAGCGCTTGGGGCGGCACCGCTGAGGCGCCCCGGGCGCGCGCGGCTCCCGGGCCGAGCCGGCGGGGGGGAAAGCACCGCGGTTTTGGTGTCAGAGCCGGGTTTCGTCCGAGGGYGAGAGCCCCGGGGCTTGCGGGTGTGCACATCTGCCACCACGAGGGGTGTGTAAAGCCCGCCGGCGGGAGCCCCGGGGGCACTGCCCAGCCCGGGCGCAGCGGGCTCTGCGGAGCACCGCGGTGGCCGGCGACACAGGAAACGCGTTTTCTCGCCGTCTCCGCGGCAGCCGAGCAACCCCCCCTCGCCATTTCCCTGCGCGGCTGCAGAGGCAGCTCCCGAGAGAGAAGGGCTCGGTGGCACCGGCAGCAGCCCGGTCGGCTGCCGCGGCATCTCCTCCTTCCTTCAAAGCTTGTTGGCAGAAGAGGTTTCCTGGGGTACAGCCCAGGCTGCTGCTAACACGTGAAAGAGTTAATGGTTTGTTGGAGTTAGTACTTCCACATACCACAGCGSTAAGTCAAAACCAGCCCGCCGAAGTACGAACAAGGCAAGCAAGTTCACCCTGACTGACAGGCCAGTGCTAGCAGCGCGGGCTGCTGTGAGCGTGAAGCGGCGTGTCGCGGAAATACGCACAGGCAGGTGACACTTGATTCAGTCCCGTCAGCGCCAGAAGCAAGGGGACGCCTTGGGGGGCGACCAAACCCCGCTCCAGACGGGGCAAAGCCCAGCGCCGGCAGCCGCGGCGCCTGCCCGCTGCCGGAGAGAAAGAGGCGTCACCGAGGGGGCTGCGACCGAGCACCCGCGTTGTCACCCGCTGTCACTGCGCAGCCAGTGCCGCMAGCATCCGCACATTAAGGGCAACGACCCCCCAGCCCGCTCCCTGTTTAAAGCCAAAACCAGCGCGACGACTTTTCCCCAACACCCGGAGCCGCCAGGATCGCGGAGCGCCGACGGTGGGGGGGAAGAAGGTGGTGAGGACGAGGGCGGCGCGGCGCTGCCGGCAGCCGCCCCRGGGGAGGCGCCGTGCTCGCCCGGCCTCCCCGCCCTCCCCGCCGCCGGAGACACTTCCTCGGGGAGAGTCCGGCTGAAGGCGGGCGCTCCCTCGGGACGACCAGCCTGCTTTACACCCCAGCGGACACGACGAGCGGGGGCGGGCGCCTCAAAAATAAATAATAGATAAATAGATAGATAGATAAGAAACGGCGCGCCGGCTCCTCCGC
>NW_028186346.1:3583631-3585465 GCF_003343005.1 Rhea americana | reverse complement strand
CATAGGTGCAAATCTGGCGGTCGCAAATGAAAGGGCCACTGTTGTCTTGGTTCATAGCTCGTCGTAGGCGAGTAGGAGCAGGAACCAGGAGAAGAAAGAGCATGCAACGTGAAATCCCAGCGCTTCCCTCCTTGCCGTGTCCCGGGTGGCTCCCGGCGGSCCTCCCGCGGGACGCGCACGGCTGGTGGGTCGGGGGTTACGCGAGAGGAAAAGCGTGTGACTCTTGTCCCGTCCCGTCCCGTCCCCCCAATAATTAAGTCTCACTCTAAGACTGTAAATTTGTATATCTCTGTGGAAACACTAGATCTCTTGAAAACTCTGTGAATTACTTTGCCCACGGTTGAGTCAGTTTTAACCTGAAAAAAAGAAACGGAATGCCTTTCAAAGGGAATAAAAATATTGCGGGACCGTCTGAGGATCGCAATATTATCTAAGGTTAAATCAGACTTTTTTGTCTGAGTGATTATTATCTATTTATTATTTAGCTGAACTGAAACAGAGCTTTGCTTTGACAGAAGAGTATTCTCATTTAAAAGAAAATCCGTCTCCCCAGCCAACATGAAGTGTTTTAAATGTGTTTTGGAGTACCCTACCTGTTTAGCTTATTTTAGAGCGACTGCAATTCAATTGCAAATGATGATTTTTTAAAAATACAAATTTTAGAGAAAAATCCTTCATCAGCTTAGAGTTCTTTTTGGTTTACTTTTGTAATGTGTATATTTTGACTAATGTTTGTGAATGAAGCTGGCTAACATGTATTTAGTTTCATTTTGGCTTTATGTAATATAAAGTAAAAAAAAAGGATTAAGTATCGGTTTTAACATTTACGTGTAAATGGTTTTCTTGTGTGATCTTCTAATTTAAAGTTAGACGTCTAAACTATATCTGTAAATTAGAATCCGACTACCACTCTGTTCATTTTTGAACAAAGAGTTTAAATAAAGCCTGAAGCAGGGAAAAGAGAAAATCCTCTATTTCTTGTTGAATTACTAACAAGATTTTTATCTGAATTGCCCTTACGTGCCTGGTCCAGGTGAGGTGTAAGGTATCCTCTAAAGGCTGTCTTTGTTTCACTTTTGAATAGATTTACTAGGAAATCTAAATCAAGCCATTGTTATTCAGAGCCAAAAACCTGATTTATCACATTTTTAATCGTGAATAGGAAAGAAGATAAAAAAAAACCCAAGTTGTTGTATTATCTTTAAAAAAAAGGCATTCATGGACAGAGTTCACTGAATACACTGAAACCGTTCAAAGCATTGAATCGGTTTCCAGTAACATTTTCAGAGTGGAAAGTTGCCTGACCACTTTATCTTGTTAGCATACGAGCTTCACCATTTAAATCAGTGTAATTTGTTCACGTATCTAAAAAGTATTTCTGATTTATTCTTTGAGTGTTTTTTCTTTTCCATGGGAGTTTCTAATGACTACTAACTAAAACCTAACACCTTTTGCCTCTGAACTGCTTGCCTCTTTTTGTTGCCCAAAATGGTGTTTTCAAATGCAAATCGAACAAAACATCTGCATGGGAGTTTACGTGCAGCAGCGAAAGTGTAGTGGGCTGAAATAAGATAGTGTGGTGCATCGATTTAGCAAGGGAATTATAAGGACCAAAAACATGTGAATGGCTACGAGACAGTAAACCAGAGCCTTTCACCTCACTGAGATGGTAAACCTCGAGTCCCGACTCTCAGTTCATTTATATCTATATATGTATGTATGTATGTATGTATATGTGTGCGTRTATGTGTGTGTTTCTTTTGCCTCCGGAGTGGTTGATTGCGCTCTTAATTGTGACAATAACAATAGATCCTGAGTAAATGCCTTCCAAATA
>NW_028186346.1:3571131-3578631 GCF_003343005.1 Rhea americana | reverse complement strand
CCTGCGCCCCCGGCGGGTTTCTTCGGGGGAGCTCCGAGCCCGGGGCACGCCGCGGCTGCGGGCTGCCCGCCGCTCGTCACCGCGTTCCCCCACGCAAGGTGCTCGCCGTTCCGTGCGAAAAAAACCCCGTGGCACAGCAGGGCCGGGGGCTTCGCTGCTCTGCCCCTCTTCAAACGACGTGGTAACCCTCCTCTCCCTCCCCCCCCCTGCCCGGGCCGCCGAGCCGAGCCGAGCCGAGCCGAGCCGCGCAGAGCCCCCGGGCCGGCAGCGCGGGCGCGGAGGTCCCCGTGCCTCTCCCGAAACCCCGCGCCGTGAGCTGCAGGCAGGATGGGGTTTCCTTTATTTTATATATATATTTTATATACATACATATATATAAAGAAGAAGAAGAAGAGAGAGAGAGAGAAAGAGAGAGAGGAGGTGGTGGGAGAGGGTCAGGGAAGCTCCGCTGGCGCTGCCCGGCCGTGACACCGGGAACCCGCTGAGGGTCCCAGCACACCTATGCCCCGGGCACGACAGCGGAGCCGGCCGCGGTGCCCCGGGCTAAGAGCCCTCTGAGACCCCAAATCAGGCAACGCCGACGGCATCCCGTGTGCTGCATATGCATACTTGCGTATCATACCATGAGATACTTATGGGATAAAATATGAACATAATCAGTGCAGAACTCCAATAGAAACCTAAGGTCTTGTTGAAGAAGTTGAAGCTCGGCTTCAAAGAGATGCCTAACTRCAGCTGAGGGACAGCTACAGCAGATGGACTTTAGACATAGCCTTTCCTTCTGTGCTTCCTTTGTGAACCCCGTGTAGGCATCCAGCGTGCTCTGGTACGGTGTTTGGAGAATGCAAACACCAAAGTCAGCCGTGAGGACTCCATCTCCATATTTGCCCCCCCCCGACTTTCATGTATTGTTGAGTCCTTTCTTGAATGCATGTGCTTGAAAGTTGGGCAATGGCATTTCACTAAAACCTGCTGTAATTGCCCGAGTTCARCTGGTGGCTGGGCTCTGGTCATTTCTTGACCAGCCTTTCTTGACCTTGTTACTGCAATCAGTGAAGAAAAAATGTATGCTTGAAATTTGTTTTTATGTCCTGAATATTCTGCACACAGTATAGATAATATTTGCTCTCACTTCTTGCCAGCTATTAATTTTAAAATTGGTCCAGGAACCATTACTGCTGGCCAGTATTACTGAAATATTTTGTAGAAACAACACCGATTCATGTATATCTGCACAAGTTAAAGGATATTCTTGCATTCCTATTCTTCTACTAAAAATGTAATATTAACATTAGTATTTTCCTATATTCTGAAAATAATCTCAGCAATTTAAATAGAAGTCCCAAACTTAGAAGTAGTGAGAAAGCAAATGCATTAGAATTATGCTAGTCACAGATAAAAGATACCGAGGGGAATCCAGATCACTCTAAATGGAGTGACACCATGGATTTCAGTGAGATAAGGCTTTTACTCAATATTTTCTTTTTGTTGATGCTTTGCAATAAATTAATTAGTTTCTGGGCGCCAAATACTCTTCAGTGGGTCATAAATCCTTATGAAAACGTGCTCACTCTTGAAATTGCACCTGGATCACTTATATGAACATGTCTTAAATTCATGCAAAAGTTCCTTTCTGTTTAACAAAGTGAAAAGTTGAAGAGGATAACGGATTACAGCAAAATTCAGTATTTAATTTATATCTCATAAATATGCTTGAGAATGGTCTTTTTCTGACAGGAGCTGATGACAGACTTAGCTTCTGGATGACCGACTAGGACACATTACTTAAAGACTACTCATCAAGACAATTGCTGAAGACACATTTACAGTTTCTTCTATTTACTTGCTCTGAAATTTTCAACAGTAATTTTTAATGAAGAAAAAAATACCTCAGGGCTTTCTCTCTCCAAATGAGCAGAATATTTCATCTCTATCTTGTGGCCACGAAAATATCTCTTACTTTTGAAGGATTCAGGAGCAAGGTTGCAAGCTTTTAGGGAAAGGGTACTCAYTATGAGGCATCGGTTTTATAGGTGTTGGTTTCATAGGAGAGATTAAGTTTTCGTCATCCTCCAGACTCATGCTTATAAGAAAACGTTAGTTCTCTCCTGCACTATCTTTCTATAAAATGAAAGAAGGGGAATTAATCGTCTATTAAATATTTATTTATGATCAGCTGAGGAGTAGTAATGATAGCCTCAGAGCAAGGTATTACTGTATTTCTGACAAATATGCCTGTCACTTGGGAAGACACCACAAAACTCTGATACAGCTGAACATCTAGTAGAAAACTAATTCTGGCTGCAGTTGCAAGATGAGTTAATATCCCACCTCATTAAACACATCCTCTTGGTCCCAGAAGATATTTCATCCAAACTCCTTCCTTGACCATGTCACAGATAGTTGCTCTCTAAAGGTTTTTTTCCTTCCAGTTCTTTAACTTTCTGGCCAACCATTATGCTCCATAGATTGTTTTTCCTCAAATTCTCAGCTTCCTTTGACACTTCCAGCTCTTCAGTGATTGACATACTCTTCAGTGTCAGTGTTCCTTTTTTTTTTTTTTTTTGATATCATCTTCATGGCTCATTGATTCAGTTTTCCCTTCAAGCATCTCAAGCTTTTCTCAGGATACCAGTTCTGCATGGGAGGAGCTTCCTATGAGGTCAGTTGCATAGTATCTTCCTCCTAATCTCTCCTTAAATTTCACCTCTCCAATTGTGCCTGCAGAATACTCAACAAAAGCAAGGCAGCTGGTGGGCTGGATGGCTAATTGTGCAGATAGGCGTGATGATGTTACCCTTTCCTCATCCTGTCTGCATGTTGGATTATGTGTTCTCTTGCATCACACACTAGGATTGTTCACTCTCCAGTCCCAGGAATGTTTCTCAGTTTGCATACACAGTAGAGTTAGCTGAAGAGCACAGTTTTAATTTCTCAAGACTTAAGATACTTACACACACATATACATGCATACATAATTTATTTTATATATATATAGACACACATTTTTAGAAAATTAAATTGCTTTTAAAATACCAATGTGTAATGCTTCCAAATAAAATATGCACCTTGAGTCTTGAAGTTGATGAGGTAACCATCTTTCTTTCATCGGTCTTCTGCAATGGCAGTGTTGCCAGGCATCTCTGGAAGCTCCCAAAATGGGTTTATAAGAGATTTCCACCACCCAAACTAGGACTATTGACCATGAGACATCACCCTAGAGTCTCTGACTCTGAAGCCCAGCCTGCATAAGAGCTGGGATTCGGACAGGCTACCTGGGCTCCCTGCAGCACAAACAGGTGATGCTTGAGTCAGAGCTGTTGTAACCTCAGTTAAAGGTGGGACACCAAAGTCTTGGGGATCCTAACTCCATGGCTGAGAGAATGGAAGCTCTTATGTGACTGGAATCATATTGGTGCCATCATTTTTTCCTCCCTCATATTTCCTCATATCCTTCCCTCACATTGCCTGGAACCAGTAAGCTTGAAATCTAATAGCTTGGCCTTGGATGATTCACCTTGACTTTTGCTCAGAGGCGAGAGGCCTCCAGCTCTGCAGCTGGAGTAAGGTTAAGTAATGTTGGTGCTCTTACTCTAACATATCTATCATCCATAGGATATCTCAGTCAAYGGACTTTCAGATTTTAGGTACTCCACTGCAGAGTACATCTACTGAGTGATCTGCCCCAATCCCAAGAGCTCAGTGCTTTCAGGATTTAATTCCAGGGAACACCCATGAAAGATATCTTCTGGGATTTCATGCTTGGGATAGGTTTCCTTTAGAAATTCACATTAACTCGGTGGGGAAAATTTTCCTCTTCTATTCAGCACAAGTGGACCATAAGGAGGTTTTGAAATGTAGTATTGCATCTCATGGTCCACAGACATGAGGTAACCAAGGGTATTACCAAGGGTAACACGTAACAGCTCCTTCACAGTTTAAGTCTGGTTTAGTTCGTATGGGTTCAGGGTATTCTGAGCATGGACTTAAGTGCACTCTCAAGTCCAAAGTTGTTTGCTGTCAATTTATTTGACTRTAAACCCTGGGATCAAGCATGAGATTTAGGCAAAATCTTGAAAACAAYGAGACAGAAAGCTAAGGATAAGGATGTGTGAGATTCTTTAGAGGGACAAATGCACAGGTGGAACAGCTTCAGCTCTGATGTGAATGGGGGGCTATGTAGTCATGCAGGTATGATTGTATCGCATAGTTTGGAAATATGTACAGCATGGCTGGATGCTAGAGGGGAAGGGGAGATAAAGATCTCTTCAACCCTTTAAGGAATTCACAATCCGTATAAGCAAATATTCCATCATTTTGAATTTTAATTTTACTTGCTCTGTATGGTTTATCACAACATACATTTTGGTGGTTCTGCAGGATCTATCCACTTTATATCTCTGCATTTTTAACAAATACAAACTAAGACTGTCTCAATGATGGTAGCAGGTTCTTATTCTCATGCTGTTACTCAGAGAAGCAACATTTCCATGGAAGACATGAACCTCCAAAGAAACACACATGCATCATGTATGAAATTAGACTTTTTCTATGTGTGTAGGTAYATGTGCAAATGATTTTCATTATTTTGTTGGTGTAAAATCCAGCTCTAAACTCTTTATCAAGACAGTATTTCTAGGATACATTTGAGTATAACAGCAATGCAAAATAAAATACAATGTGCGTAACCTAAATATCATATGTGAAGATTAAACTGATTATGCTGTTCTTATTCTTTTACTTTTTTTTTCCTTCCTCCTATCCATTTATTTGCCATTGCTTCTATCCCATTTAGTTGCATGGTTATTGTTGCTAGCAATCACAATCATCAATGTTATGAACCTGAGTGGGAAGGGTATAGGCAGGTAAGGTGTGACCCATAGGCACAATGCTCTTCTTTGCACCCTCTGCTTGACAGATGACAATGTCCACATGCTGTAGCTCTCCAGATGGCTTCATGGTAAGCAAGGCACCCTTGTATGGAGCTGTAGCTTATGGTTAGGAACAAGGCTTATCTTGGAGAATAAAGTTCAAGATCTGCCTAAAACTTTTCTTTGGTTTGGGACACTTACAGGATCAATCTTGTTCTGAAGTCACTGTGAGCAGAAGCAGCAGACTGGGTCTTTCTCTTACGCCTAGCCATTTTCACAWCAAAAGGCTGCATTTTCCCTCAGCCAGATTTGACTGATCTTGGCCAAATAGATAAGCAGTTTTCGGAAGGGGACTGCTGGAGAGTCCTACATAAGCACACTGTGTGGTAGCAGAGCCCTTACTCTATTAGGAAACCAGCCGAAAAATCACTCACTGTGCATGCCCATGGGATGAAAAATCTGCCAGGGATGCAAAAAGAAACCGTCTGGATATCAATCCCTAAGAAAAGACATGATGATCCAGTAGTGCTTCAACATTTTTGTAATAGATTATTTTGAAGCTAAATCATGTTGACAGAACCAGGCTGGGGAGAACTAGGAAATCTGTGCGGCATTTCTCTGGTGGGGTGGTGGGCATGGGCAGCATGAGGGCTGGGCCTTACAGCCCACACCACTGGAGCACATCTGATTGCATCCTGAACCCTCCTTTTATTCACAGATAGCCGCAGGGTTTTGGAAAAAAAAAAAAAAAAAAAAGCTGCTGGGGAGGTATTGGTTTGTCGGGAAGCAGGTTGCACATGGCAGAGCATGGGTAAGGTCATCCCTGCAGGTCAGGGACACAGTCCCACTGCTTGGGGGCTCAGCCCCACGGCTTGGGGGCTCAGGTCAGCCCTCCCCAGTGACCCAGACTGCCCCCGCAGGAGCTTGGGGGGGGGCTCTTTAGCTTTGGCATTGGCTCTTCCGCAGAAGTTCGGGGACGAGCGTGGGATGAGCCAAGCTGGAGGCGTGCGTTGTGGGGCCTGCGCCTGGCTCAGCGCTGGCTCTGACCTCGGCCTGGCACATCTGTGGCTTGGAAGCCAACCCAGCAGGAAGGGGAATTAAGAGTTTATCAGCCAGCGGGTGATAGGCAACCCGGGCTTATGCTTAAACATGACGCCAGCCCCATTTTTAGGGAGAATACCCCAAGGTATATATTTCAATGTGACTGGAAGATCACCCTCAGCTTCTGAGACTCTGTCCGGATGCAATCTTCACCTGGATTGTTCACTTTCTTCCCTGTGCAGGACTGAGAGATTTAAAAAAGGTCTCCCTAATACCACCCCCCCCCCGCCCACGTTACAGCGCAGCTGGAGATGGGAAGGGYGATAAGGCCAGGCCGTGTGTGGCTGCCGCTGCCTTCATGTGTGGCTGCTGTTTTGACACGTCTGCGCCGAAGCAAGGGCTGCTGCAGCCAGACCTACGAGGGAGGCACTTCCACGGGCAGAGGTTTGCAGTGTAATGAACAGCCTTATCGTCGCTGGTATCTTTACAACTGCTTAGATGACTTTTTAATTGTGGCTTAATGCATTTAATTATGACAACTCTTCCCCATTTTCAAGTATGATGTATTAATATTACAGATCATTAACACTGCTAAATTACTGTAATGACATAGAGTCCTCAGTGTCCCAGTTACACGAAAAAAAGACCTGCTTTTCTCATTTGGCTCTTTTGTTATTTGCCTTATAGGAAATTCATGCACGATCCTTGAGTCTTTAAAGCATGTAAGAGAGGCTGCTGCTGCTGCWGCACCCTCCTTATTAAATTATTGATAGAGAAAATCCCCCATGTAAAACTTCCCCAGCCTGAGACGGCACAGGAGCTAATATTGTCTTTCTAATATCCACTCCATCAATATAAAAGTTAGAAAGCCTCGGCTCTCGAGCGGGTCCCCCCTCCCCTCGTTAATAATTAGAGCAGACCATATTTAACATCTGCAAAATAGTCATGCTTATAAGGAATGAGAAATGCGAGATGTTCCATTCTGTTTGCAATGGTTAGACCGTTTTAATCTCTTAACTTCAATATATGTCCTCTAGCAGGCTATACTTCTTGGATTTCATTTTTAGATCCTTAAGGCTGCATATATCTGTCAAACAGACATAATGAATTTAAAGTGCTAATGCCTAGAAGACTAGAAAAAACATTGAAATATATCCTCGGTTGATTAAATTACCACCTCTAGCTACTTTACCTTCTTATGTCCAAACAGATTTCCCTTTTTACTTACCAAGTACCGGATCTGGAAGATGTGGAAGATGTAATTTCATGGTAAAAAATATATATAAAAAAAATAAAAGCATGCACAGGTCTTTAGACAAGTACATTTTTCTTTAAACATCTTTTCAGATATGTGCCTATATGATGGGACTTGCTACTGACTGGAGGTATTTTCAGTTACACCCAGCCTCCAGGGTAGCCCTAGGGTGGGAGCAAGCGACTTTGGTGTAGTGTTCTCGAAATCTAATTAGCGGGGAAATCTGGGGCATTAGCTCAAGCCGCCTTTCCCGGGCAGCGCCGCGTCCGACGGCGGAGAGGGCGCGGGCGCGGGCGCGGGCGGCCGCCCCGTCCGACCGCCGCGGCTTGGGGG
>NW_028186346.1:3569042-3570897 GCF_003343005.1 Rhea americana | reverse complement strand
AAAAAAAAAAGGGAGGAAAAAAAGAAGAAAAAAAAGATACATTGTTGGATAAACAGCTTCTTATAGGTAAAAACTGAATGGCCCAAATAGATGAATAAGGCGGCACAATGGGGGGGGGGTGGCAAAAGGAAATGAGTCAGTGGCGGTGGAAGAAAAAGGTAAAAGTGAACAGAGGAGAGAAAAGGAGAGAAAAGAAAAAATGTAAATGAGTGAGACAAAAAAGCAAAGAGAAAAAGAAAAGAGAACAAGAGAGGGAAAGAAGTAATATTTTCCTTGATAAAAATGCACAAAAGGGAAGATGAACTTTGTTCTTTTTCTCTTTCTACTCTCCTCTCTCTTTCTGCTTTTCGCCTCGCAGCACGCCAGCCTAAGCTGAGAGCTGTAATGTCATTAAATTGCAAATGCTTTTTCATTTCCGACACACACTGTTTACTTATCTGGCAAAAACATATGTTGGAAGGAATCCGTTAAATTCTGCCCATTGCCTTGGGTAAAAGTGCAATGGAAACGGACCCACTGAGCTTCTTCTTTCTTCTTCTTTTAGCACTTCCCTTATCTACAAGACTGCTTCGCAGAAAACTGGCTAGTTCAATGAAAAATGAAGATACAGCAGGAGATTAGAGAAGAACACTGAGCAAAAAATTCCTGGAGAGAGGGTCACTCCATTGCAAATGATTTCACTCCTCTAGATCTGCATAAATTACTATTTTTAAGGCATCTCCAAAGTCTGTATATTTTTCTCACTCTGTCAAACATTTAATTTCACGCCCCGTGTTCTGAATATGCTAAAATGCATATCTCTGATGCACCTTTAAGCCAGAAAAACGAATGCAAAATTGAAGATAAAATGATGTGATTTGCACTACAAGCCTATTACTTGAGGTATTTACATATAGTTTACCTCTGCAGTTCTGAGAATGATTTATTAAAAAAAAATCTGGATTAAGCTCATATAAATATGTATAAATCTTTGTTTAGAAAATAGATTTTGCAGCTGTTGTGTCAAAAAGTTCTTTAAGGTTCTGTGAAGAATTTTCCTTTTAGCGTGCTTTAAAAAAGAGGGGAAAAGGACAGTATTTGACATCCTGCTTTGGCAGGAAAACACGCACACACACGTTCAGACATTCGGGATTTCTTTTTCTAAAGACTCATTTTATTTCGTACTTTTCTTCCTAAAGTTCTCCAGCTCTGTCCTTCTCATTTCGTTCACTGCGATTCGATCCAAACTGTGCTCGGGATTTTCCCGAGCATGTAAAAGAACGGGGCAGGTGTATGGAAGCAAGTGTAAAGTGGGGAAAAACAAAACAACGGAAAAAAAAAAAAAAAAAAAAAAAAAAAAGGCAGGAAGGATGTTCATGTTCACCGGGAACGGGCGCAGCCTGCTGCCAGCGGCCAGCCGAGGCTCAGCGGCGCGGGTGGGGGGAGCCGTCCCACCCTTCCTCCGCGTCCCGCCGGCGGCTCAGCTAAGCGGAGCCGTAGAAGTTACGTCTCTGATTTTGGAAACCGAGCTCCTCTCTCACCCCCGCTCTCGAAGCAGCAGCAGCAGCAGCGGCGGCGGCGGCGGCAGCACGTCCCAGCCTTGGCCTCTCCTTACCTCTCCTTCCCCCGCCCCCCGACATTAACCGGCGCGGAGCACAACGCCCCGCTCCCCTCTCCCCCTGCCCCGGGGGGCTCCGGGCGATCTCGGAGTTAGCCGGAGGCGAGGGAGGGCGGGCGCCGCCGGGAGGCGGCCGCTGCTCCCCGCCTGCCGCCGCGGGACGCCGGGCCCGGGGAAGGGCCGGGGCCCCCGAGGCTGCTTTAACAGCGCTGCGCTTAAAGCGAGAAAGGGCCGCGCAAGGCCGACGGACGGCTGCGG
>NW_028186346.1:3560091-3568892 GCF_003343005.1 Rhea americana | reverse complement strand
CGCGCAGCGGCCAGCCCGCCTTGGCCCCGCTCGCACAGCCCCTCTCCGCCCCGCGCCGACGCTTCGGAGCCAGCACGGCCTCAGTCAGGCATCGTTTGAAGAGGGGAAGCGGAGCAGGCAGCCCTGGAGCCGCCTTCGGGAGGTGTCCTCCTTCTTCGCGACTCGTCTTCCCCGTCGACGCTTCCAGCCCCTGGAAGGCAAGTCCCGCACCCCGGGAAATCGGGAGACTCCGCACAGCGATGGGACGCCTCTCCGGAGCAGCACACACGACCCAACTCTGTTCGCGGGTGCATGAAGAGAAGCTGAAGTTATCACCCCAGGCACTGAGGACATGTGTAGATCTGCCTCCTCAGGAGCCCCGTACAGATAGAGCCATGTATAATGAATCAAGGAAAGAGAAATTAACCTAAATAAACTTCCAGAATACTTTAAGATACTGCTAGAATTTCCTTTCCGCAATGTGCAGMACACGTCGCAGCAATGATCAAGGGGTGAGATGCATAAGCTGTAAGGGAGAAGCTTGGGATGTGCATACTCAACTGAGAAGAAAATACGGTTTCATATAACTTCAAGGTCAATATAAGATATAGCTGCAAAACCTTAAATAAGAKAAATAGCTTAAATAAGGTAAATAGTTCAAATAACTGCAAAGACTTTAATTAATACATAAATTGCAACACTTCCATGGGGATTTGGTGCCCTGGAAGTAATTCTCCTCTCTTTCCTMCAATATTCTATTTTCGTCTCTAGAACAGAAGAGATTTTCTGCTTTCCACTATCCTCAGCAAAGAAATGTATCACTGTATGACATAACAAAGTTACCTACAATGGTGTGACCCATATATACATACTGCTTGCTGCACATTTTGGTCTTCTAACAGACCTCAGAGATAAAAAATTGAAATTAACTGTCTATACATAATATAAACTCAGTGGTAGAAAACTCCCCTTTTTTTCCTCTGCAGGTGGTCACCTTATCTAGTCAGTGCACTGAAATTCCGCACTTGTGTAAATATATTAGGCTGATCAGAGTTGTAACTCCTCTTCTGTTGCTTTGTATTTTGTCTGCTCCCAAGACCCAGAATGACTTGGGCCACTGGCAGAGGACTGACACAGATTACTGCATTGGTCGGCTAGAGATTCGAGTCTGAGCTCATCCCTTATTCCTGCACAAGCAGGAAAGGAAGAAAAAATCAAACATATTCACTTCCTGAGGAGAAGCAATGTGACCCTCATGCACCAATGATTTCAGACACGAAGTCATGGTAATAAGAGATTCATGCAGGCTATCACTTCTTGTTTAAGCAGGAGAAAAGTGAAGAAATGAGGGAAGTACATTCCCGAGAAAGGCTTTATTTTGAAGCAATGAGGTACATCTCACACTTCTCAGGAACAGATCTGCCGATGATCGGGGATGTAGCAGCTGAAAGCAGTTACCTTGTGCAGGATGGAACCAAACTGTGCAGAGGACAACTCACAGCCCCCCGCAACACGTTAGCTCTTAAAATAGTCCGAGGGGGACAGGAGTTCCCTGCTGCGTGAGCAGAATGCTTGCCCCACTGCAGTGAGAGTTTTCCTCTAACCCAGCAGTGGGTACTCTTCACACAGTGCCAATTTGCTGGAACTCCATAGGCTCAGCTTCTACAGTGAAGAACAGTAATCGAGTGAAGCTCTACAGTCAACCACMTCCATTCCACTCCACTAACGCAGTTTGTTTTTAACAACTACCCAGCATGTTCTACTTTTTACGTATCAGGACTTTGGGCCTATACCATTATTACTACACCAAAGTTAGTATTCTGAGAGTCTTAATCCTGACTGCAATCAACTGCAGAAGCTACAGTTCATCAGGACAGGAATGGATCTAAGTAAGGTTATTTGTAATTTGAAGTTGCTGTTATTTCACTCTAATTAACAATCAAAGAAGTTGGCTTTGCACTAAAGGAACAGACACACATYGTGACCCCTTGCACTGAAAGGACAGCCGCACATATGCCTATGGAAGAACTCCTAAGAACCAAAACTGCTCTAGAGAAAAGGACAGGCCAGTGACCAGATAATGGTACTGAACACATACCTGTAAAAGTGCTGCATCTGTCTGAGACCTGAAAGCAGCAAATAGAGTCCCAGACACTCCAAGGGTATGAATCAGTGACTGACAGACTAAAAGTCTTTTTCCTATCTCTACAACTTCACTAATGAAAATGTGGGACAAGATGATGCTAAAGGTATTACCCCAACCACCATCACTTTGAGAATTAGWGTTAACTTTTTCTAGAAGCTCCATCACCACCTGCTTGGTCTTCTAGCAGTCAGTGGAGGCTTCCCTCCTTGGGCATGAAGGYGAGAAACGAGCATCTACCAGGGAAACCCTGGAGATTTAACTGCATGGGAATCAAGAAATAAGAACAAAGGCACAGAGCAAGACAAATATCCATAGCCCTAGATTATGAAACATTTAAAGGTATCTCTTGGTATTACTCATCTTTATCTCCAGCAYAATATAGATGCTATAGAAATTTTATCTTTCTCAAATTCAGTCTAGCTTCTTGGTCCAGAATTAGTTCCAAGCAATTTTTATCTCCTGTCTATGAAAAAAGAGCAATGTATCCTTGTCACTGTAAACTTTTTGTGTTTTATAAACCCATCCCAGTCCTCTGCATTACTTTAATGTAATACTATCTGAATGAATGCATCAACCCTACTGGATCCTACGTAGCTAGYGTAGTCTATCACAGGAGTACATATCTGAGCTCTGAGTAGCACTGCCATATGTACTGTAGAAAACCTCCCATATGGTTTCTGAAAAGCGGTTACAGAACACGTGCACCAGGCACTTTTCAAAGTAAAACAGATCTGTTCATTTTTATTTTCAAAATACCAGAGCAGTAAAATCATGTAATTGAGTAATCACTTGCCAAATTTCCCTTTTTTAATCTAATCTATTCTRAGTTACATCAGAGCCAAAATGCAAATTAAACTGGTAAGGTTCCAATATTTTTTTCCCCTTTTAGGTACTCATAAGTAAGGAAATTTTAAAAACCATTTATTTTGTAGGCTGTAAATTTTGAAAAAAAAAATCAGCCTGAAGTAAATTTTTATAGATAATAGGTTAAATAGCAGCCTGATGTAAATTTTGATCTCTTCTTAACAACTCTAATGTTCATTTTATAAGATTTGATTTGAAAATAATTCTCCTGTTTTTAAAAAGGCTCACAGTGTTAGAAACTAGGCAAAAAAACATATCCTCTTACAACATATACATACATTCTTTTAGCTCTAACTACTACCTCAAGAAAAGGACAGATTCCTGAGATAGCTTATTTGTAGGCTTCATCAGCCAACTTGTTTTGTAGCAGCACTAAAAAGCCTAAACTTACTAGCCAGCTCAGAAAATCTCTTCAGTATTTCATCACAAGGTGAGAAAGGTCCTTACTACTATGTCACATCCTCATGAAGACATACATTCCAGCAGATAAACAAAACAGTAGCTAAAAGTAGCCTTCAAGGATACCCACTGCTGCAAACTGCTGCTCTCTGGGTTGCGGTTGTTCAGATTAAGTCTCTCCCTACAGAGAGGAAGACCCTGTGAAAAGCTTTGTGATCTTTTTAGTTGCCTTCTACTACAATGCTGCCATCTATTGAAGACTACTGAAGTCATGGCTGATTTCATGTTGCTTGTCTTTTGTCCCCTCAAGATTACTTCTTCAAACTGAAATCTGCCCATGATGCCTCCTGGTCCTTTTTGGAATATTGCAAAGACAAAATTGACCACGTTCATGTTAAAACACCTTAAGCAGCAGCACAAGTTTCTTTGTTAAAAAAAAGAAAAAAATCTGATGGTACTCATGAAARTTTTCTTTTAAGGTATGGAACAGTCTGATTCTTAGCATGCAAAATCTAGTAGAGAACATACAGAACACAGAAATATGGCAGTTACAAGACAGCTGTTTGCAGAAGACTGAACTTACAGTTACCTTTCTAAAGGGGGTCTTGCCCCTCTTCACCATGCCTTTTCTACCCATCCCCAGCAGCACCAGTAATATTCATCAAATTCTGATGAACTGGTTCAGGGAGCTAAAACAACTGTCAACTAAAGTGATTTTTTTTTTTTTTTTTTTTAAGGCTGAGCTTTCTACCAGTTTAATTCCTTGACTCCATCTCACCGTAACTGCTAGGTGAGAACCAATGTCAGTACACGGGAAGCAACAGCAACACGCAGCCAAGGGACACAGGGACACTCTCTCTTTGGCAGCTAACAGTTAGACCAAACTAGCTACAATGTCAAACCAGACCCTCAGGTCTCTGATGGCTAGAGAGACTAAAGGCATGGTAGAGAGGGCAAAGGAGAGACAGGAAAAGTGTGAAATCAAAACAGACCAAGGATAAAGAGAAAACACATACTAGATGCAAAGTAGGGGCTGGACTGTGAGTGTTGATCGTGGGAACAGATGGAGAGATACAGAGAGAAATGACACCCATAACACTCAACATCATATGTGTGAGAAAGGAGGGGAAAAAGGGGAGAAGAGAGAGTGGTGGGAGAGATGGAATTCTGTAAGACAACATGACGATTTAGGGAAAAAATGGTTTAAGAATAATTAGAATTGGGTGTTCACTAGAAAAATCACTGTCTAGTTACACTAGTGTGGTTAGAAAAGAATGATTCTTTAAAAAAAAGAACAGCTTAGTACTTTCTCTTTTAATATTTTACATTTGCAAGGATCACATGTTCTTTGCACACTGCACAGTTGCAAAGTAAGAGTTAAAAGGTATGGTATATTGTCAGTTTTAGCCAGCCCAATCAGTATTATAATAATCTCTAAAAKCTATCAACTAGCTGCATAACATTATCCAGAATAAACCAGAACTAAAGGAAATGGAATATTCTTCAAGTTCYGTAGAGGATCGACATGCAATCAAAAACATTTTAATACTTCCATGGCTTTCCATTGGCAAAGAATCCAGAAGAGAACATTCATTAGATCTGACTGTAAGTGTGGGAGGTCTTAGTACAATAATATGTATTAGAGACTTGATATTCCTCCAATCAGCCTTTCCACTTTCATTTAATTGTAAATACTCATTTTCCTACCTGGAGCACTGTTAAATAAAAGTATAATAAACATACAAATGGGGGCAAATAGTTTAGGGGACCTGTGATGAGTTCTACAACTGTTCCAACCTCAACATCACCAGGTCCGATCAAGTCCACATCGGTAGCAATGTAAAATTATTACTCCTTACAGCTTGTGGGAGAGTCTTGYAGACCAAATTGGTGATCTCACTCTCATTCCTCCTGAACAGGGATTCCTCCCCGTCCCCACCAATAAATCACAACTGATGCTAACGGGCATCTRTGCTAGTAGAAAAGGTGATGACTGGCAAGGAAATATGCTCTCTCTCACACACAGAGAAGTGGACTCCTTCAGAGCACAAACCACCTCTGCTTGCAGTCCCATCAATATGTAGTTATTGTCTCCCAACTCTGAAACTCACAGACAACAGAATTAGTATACTTTGTAACTGCAACTTTATTTAAAACAGAACCAGGTAATGCACAACAACTAACATAAAACGTTGCCATTCAACCTCAACTAATTAGTTCTGTTCAGCATGGTTAGCAGCTGGTCCTGTTGCACTTACAAGGAACATATTTCACTCTTTGCAGTGGCTAGGTATCAGGGAGCCTGGACTCTCAGGGAGAGTCCAGGCTCCCTGCTGAGAATTCCTTGGGTACGTTGCAGCTTTCAGCTGGCACAAAGCCATTCATATGGACTTTTCTGTCCTATTTAGGCACTGGGACCATGGGCATACTAAAGGAGTGTTTGTGTCCACTGCTGTCACCTGGTGTGTAGCTGTGTCAAGGCTCATCATCAGTTGCTCTGATTTTTTACAAGAGCGGCAGTTTGTAACAGAAGTAGTAGATTCAACTCTGATATCCTCCTCCCCCCCCCCACAACAAAGCAAATCTTAGAACAAGAGAGAGAAAAAGTTTTCCCATCAGAATGTACTGATYAAAGACAACTGAAAGAAGGCTAGAAGCTGTCCTTCCTAGATGAGGTTACGAAACCAAACTGAAAAAATCGGTAACTGGATGAGTAAGCATTAAAAAAACCTGAAGTACTATCAGTTGGTCTCAGGGAAAATGCAAGTTAGGAGAGGCTTTCACATATTCAAACCATTCTTCAGGCATGATTCAGAGACAGCAGGCTTCAAGATAGAGCACTGGTAAGTATGAAGTTTTGTAAGTAAGTTGGATTTGAAGATTGTCTCCTAACCTCTCCCTAAATGATACCATGTATTGCATTAACTGACATCCTGAATATTATTATAGTCATATGGACCTATTAAATCATTAATACATACTGTAGTTAACAACATAAAATGGTGATTGCTGGTTATGAAAGAATGCTAATAGACTGGAGCAGAGGTGCACATCCTTGTTACAGCTTACATGAGAAAAATGATACTTAATTGCTAAGGGTTACACAAATACGAAAATTAAGTTTTCAAAGCATCGGATTTGATGCCAAACTAGGAGGCTAGCGTTACCTCTTGACTTATGTAGCAATTTGGAAAAGATTAAGACAACATCTTATGCTTTATATTCAGATGCACTAKGACTTGTGAATTCACGTTATGAGCTGTTGTAGGATACATTTACAACAGGAAATTAAAATATCATTTACCTTAAAACTGACAGACTAGAGTCAGAAGAGCTACAGGAAGTAAATAGTTCCAGAAAAATAAGTAAGAGTGCTTATTCTGAATGGTCAAACACAGTTTTTCTGCATAGAATTAAAACTTTTATTATAACAGATCATAAACTATAAAATAGTTACTGTCTCTATYGGAAGATTGTTCTCTATTTGATGTGTGAATTTCACATCTCACACATGAGGACAGACAGAACTCTCCTACTGCATTATTGGAGACTTATCAAAAACAAGATGCTCTTTTCTTCAGAAGATGGAAAGTACAGAGATAAGCAGAGAATAAAGACTGAAGTTTTAACCAATAATATTTTTGTGTGGTTATCAGAGGAATGTAATAATTAATCTTTTAATCATTCTGAAGATTGTGTGAAATCATAGTATCTCATCTCTTCCAGCCTCAACCTGCCATTCTTGATCTGAATTACACACAATAAGAAAGGAGATGATTTAACAAGCAACTTTGTCATGTTGCCATTTTGCCTTAGTCAAATGTCTAGCTTTGCCTCTAAACGAAAATGGAAGAGACTTGCATTTCAACTATGTTCACAACTCGGACAAACATGAATAGAAACGCTAGGACTATTTGTGTCTCCACATTTTCAAAGAAACACAATTAAATAYAGACTATTATGAAGAAACATACATTCATTTACTAGCAAATAAAAACAACGTAAAGAAACACATACACGGCAACAGGTCTAAAATTTAACAAATTACTAAATCCAGACAAAAAGATTTTGATCACAGAGGTAATAAGAATGTTCTTATTATAAAGGAAAAAACCGTCAGCATGATTTAATCATACTTAATAAATAGGCACTTCAATAAAGTATATATTTACACTGGCTTTCTGAATACTAGGGCATCACAAAGTACTATGGCTTTATTACAATGGATGGAAGATGGCAACTACTTAGAACCCAGTGCCAACATGGATTATAACAAATCCAGTGAGTATTTTGTTTTTCAATTATTCATAGAAAATTTAATCCTGATTAAGTATCCTTGGGCAGGAATTCATGGGTAGTTGATGACTGAAACCAACATTTATTTGAAATGCTTCTGTTAATTTAATCTGTGTATATGGCTTAATTATGATTGAATCCTCAATGTAAGAGAAATGAATTATATCAGGATTAAAATTCTAGCACCACATCACCCATTCCATTTTCTTTGCTTCCCCACCTTTTTTTTTTTTTTTTTTGAAAACGCAAGTCTGCTGTTTTAATTACCTTTATGTCGCTACATCTTCTAAGCCACAGATAATGTTTAGACCTTCATTACTAGTATTTCAGTCACCTTTATTTCAAAAAAGGCCAAATAAGCCCTATTGCCATTCTCCTTAAAACTTTAACCAATATTAATATTAGTGGCAAAAAAAAGCTCTTGCTTTATACCAATAGCACAGGAAAGTTTCCTGCAGTTTGTTGTAAACATTTCATACAGGTTTCCTAGAAGACTCTCTCTCTTTTGTTTCCCCTTCTTTTATACTTATACATAAAATGCATTTTCTCTAAAGCATGAAAATAAAAAGAATCTGTATTCATTGTTATGCATCACACCAATTTCATAACTGGCCTCTTTCCGACTTGTTTGAGCTTGTAGTCTTTTTAAGGACTGCATTTTTTAAGACTTTCAAACCTAGTATTGATATAAAGTAAGGATTTTTTTCATGTCTGCTAATGGGAGAGAAARGAGTCATTCTGTCATGTAGCACAGCACCACATGCCACACAAACAATCTTCATAGAAGTATTCAGATTTTGGATTTTTCCACTCCACAACACAGATTAATCTACGAACCTTGTCAGAGTGAATGTCAGTGAAGAGCTCTCATATTATCATTCAGTTTTCCACTGAAACCAACGTCTCAAACCTGTGACAAAGGCATCTGTATATTTAAGTCATTATTGCACATTTATTACATAACATATTCTTCCTAAACATCTCAGAAGTGATGTCGATTTTTATGTCCAGAGGATACTGTTAGTGGCAATGTCACTGATGACAGTGAAGATACTTCCCAATATAGACTATGAGACAGAAAAAGTCTGTAGAGGATAACCATGGAGATGCACTGACA
>NW_028186346.1:3538995-3559894 GCF_003343005.1 Rhea americana | reverse complement strand
CCTGGGCAATCACATAAGCTCTCTGTCTGCCTCCGATCTGGGGAATTTCGGACTTGCAATTCACCACCCATGCAGTTCCACAAGCAGAGGTGATATTTAGATACTCTATTCTTAAAATAAACAGAAAAAATGCCTGAACCCACTTTGCACTAGCACAGTCATGGAGTTTAAATGATAGTTATATATCAGCCTCACTTAGCTCTTTTCAGTGCAAGTTTCTTCATCTGGAAAAGATGGGTAAGGCAATACTTATCAAAGCCATAAAGGTTACTGTTGTCTCTGAGGAAGTGAAAGTCCAAGTTTATGTAGTCTTTTAAAATACATGTTTTTCTTAAACAAATAGAGTATCTATTGATTACACACTTCTTAATTATATTGAAGTGCAGTTAAAGAAGGAAACAGTTAAATTTTCCTAATTTAGGAACTGCAGTAGCACACAATAGTTAGACCTACTCCAAATGCAAATACAATCTTCCTACATTGAGCTCAAATTGTTGCAAAAAAGAAACAATTTTATTTATTGATTCTAGCTCAAGAGATTGAGGGAACACCTCCTCTGTGTCCTGCAAATGATGAGGTTTTCATCCAGCAACAATAAAAAGTACCTTGATGTGTAGGTTTAGAGGATTTTCTTTTTCTTTTCTCTCTCTTTTTTTTTTTTTTGATTCCTTCTCTTAAAATCAAATACGGTATTTCATTTTTAGGTATTTCAGTACAATGCTTTTTCTCCTTGTATATTCTCCATAAAAATAAATGCTCCATTTCAGAAAATTTTTGCACACAAATGCACAGATGGTATTAACTACAAAGAAAAGTTGCAAGCTCTACCCTGGAATGATGTAGTCAACCACCTGAGAACAGCAGTGCACTTTATCTGAACATAGCAGGCTCCACATACTAGTTCCCTAGCTCCCAGTATGTTAAGCAACTGAGAAACCCAGTAAGACCACTTTTGTTTTTAACTGTTTATAGAGTTTACAAACAAATTGCCTATAGATCTCTTCTTCTAAATACATTTCAGCTACAGGTTCCCTGACCTATTTAGCCACACAAAGCTTTTAAACGATGAAGACTAAAAATGAAGTAAAAAAGAACTCACCGGTTTATCTTTCTATTAGCTTCTTTTAAAAAGAATCTGCAATATGTTTTTAATTGAAAACAAACAAACCAGCAAGCAATAAAACAGCAGCTCCTTCACATTTTCCTTTAACTTAACAATCTCTCCCTCCTTTAAGCTACAAAGGATTATGCTTATATGATTCAAACCCTGTATGCCTTTATAAAATCTGACTCACATTAGCATCAACGAGTTGGGTGACTAAGTTTTCAAGTTGATTTGGGGTCATAAGATTAACAGCCTAAGAGCATGAGTTTGCTAACGAACACTGAACATGAGGAAAACTACCATTCAAATTTCATCTCTTTTATCTTGCCTGTACATACCTTTTCTCTTTGATATTCTCTGAATATTACAGAAATGGTTGCAAGACATGGGTGGCACAAAAACCAGAGAATGCAGGCCTGAAAGAGAAAAGCGTTAGTTATAAAATGACTATATGCCAGCTTAGAAGAGATGACAGTCAGGGGAACTGTATTTACATTTCTGTCTATTTTATGAATCTACTGTTTACTTTTCAATCAACAGAACAAAAACTACACAATGAAAGGTGGGATTTTTGTTAAAGAACTCTCTATACTCCTTGTCATATTAAAATGACTACTCAGAATATGATGATGGGTGCAATTTAATCAAATTAGACATTTAAACATTCTTAACTTTCTTATGGAGTAAAATAGTTTAGTGTTTCAGTCAACTACATGTCACAATCATATTTACAACAAAAGAGATCAGTCTCTGATGTAACCCATACTTTGGTAAAGGTGATATAGAACTCCCTTTTCAGCGTGCTTCTCTCTACTGTGATGATCTGGTAAAGACCMGCAGCCAGTGACAAAGCTAGGCAAACTCTGAGGCCAATAAGCAGTCCACTTGCTAAGCCATGGTGTGAATGGTAGCTGTGGTGGTTAGTATCTTCAAACTGCTCCCAAATTAACAAAAAGCTCTGGAAAAGAAAACAGCAAARCACATTTAGAGTAAATAAGATTACACTAAACCTAATTTAATCTGTGATGCAAAGATTAATTGATCAGTACAAYTGGCCAGGCTCTGTTCTGCTTATGGGAGACCATTATACTAAACAAAAAAATAGCCTGAACTGCTTTTTAGCATTGCTTACTACTCCAAGTACAACTGGCAGAAACAGAGTCCATCTCCCCTATTCCTTAACTATTACAAAGTTTGACAATTTAAAGTTCCTCTAATTTAGATAGAAGGAATGTAGCATTGTAGCACAAGATCCAAAATAATTATGACTAAACAGTCAGCCTGCTCAACAGGAAGCCCACTAAAATGATCCTACAGAGCTATGGGGAGGCATCTCTCTCCACTTGGGATCCACAACCTGTAAAGCCTGTTTCAAAGGCAGGTGACTACGCCTTTTCTTTCAAAATTCTAACAGGATTCACTTTTCTTTTTTAAATATCAGGAAGTAAGAGGGTGGTGCTGCTGCCCCTTTTATACAATAGCCTGAAGGCTCAAACATTCACCTAGGTTGAACTTGCATCTCCCATAATTCCCCCCTTTGCCTAAAGGATATCCAACTCACATCTSCCACCCTCCTTGGAGGGTGCCCTAACTGCTAAGGCTATAGGCTGTTCCTGGGTGGGCCACTCTCCACCCCTTCTACTGAAGCTGTGCCATTTGTAGAGAAAAGAATTCAAAATCAGCTAGGTCAAAAAGTGTGAGCGAGTCTGACTCTGCAGGCAACCGGCTCAGAAACCTCCTAGGGACTGCGAAGGGAGCATCACAGGTTCCAAATGCTATTTCAACATCTGGATAAATACTCAGCAAACAGATTACTGCATGAAAGGCGGTAACCCCCCTTAGCTCTCATAAAACCCAGCACTGCATCCATTTGCTACGGAATCCAATTTTGTAGGAATACTGTGAGAAAGGGTATCAATAGAGTCTCTAAGGAAAAACAAAGGAATGCCTACTTTCTGAATCTCATTTGGGCAGAAGGCAGGTGCCTACTTGTACAGTTGCATRAAAGTTGGGTCTTGCTGAAGAATACCTTTGGGGGACTTACAGAGTGGTAAAGTTACAAACTCGAATGCTCATAAAAGTTTAGATTCTTCCAGCATCATGTAGCAGCTAAGTGGCATTTTAAGACTTGAGAATATAGGGAAATCTAGTCCACCTACTGTACATATTTAATTTGCACTTAGCTTTCAGGTGTCTAATGAAGCAGGCTTTCTGAAGGAAGGTAGTCAAGTGTGATTTATAACTGAGGTAGCTATGAAGACCTTAGGAAGGAGACGTTGCTTGCCTCAGTTTACAGATCGAAATTAGTCAGATTTATTTTGTAACACATTCAAAGGCTCTCCAACTACATTAACTACATAAAGGCAAAAAAGTTTACTGATACTAACTTTTTCTTTTAAATGTGTAATCCACCTGTGCATTCCAATGATAGGTCTCCTTGAGTCTCATCAGTTCAGACTGGTTAGTTTYCCCTTAGAATATCCTTAAAGGGCACTCTCTTGCTCTTCCCTTCCCCTACATGGGCCATAACACAGCAAGCGCAACTGCTACTATTTCAGCTGCTTCTCAACTACTGGGTGGAAAAAGGAAAGATAGGAGGGGGACATATGTTAAGCACATACTGAACAATACTGATAGCTAGTAAAAGATCTGACTGATATGATCCCACCATAACATTCTGTTTGTGGGCAACTCCAAACACCTTCAAATGATCAAGCTACTTGACAGAGAACCCTATCAAGGAGTAAGACTGAAATAAAACTAAATAGTTCCCGAAACCTTAAGAGACAGTACAGTATTTGGTGAAGGCATGGATAAAAGCATTAGTTTTGGTATGAAACTGATGAATTCCTATGGCTGAAGTTATTTAGATATATATAATAGAAGTTATAACAGAAGTAATTAACTTGCTCAAACAAATGAGGGTTTCACCAGTTGCAGAATCACTGTAGTTTGACAGAGCATCATCCCTTTTGGCATTTATGTGCGGGGATAGCCAAATTCTTTAAACTACTCTGGACTGGATATACACTGTCTGAGAAAATTTCAAAACAAACAGGAAAAACATACTAATTCTGAACATATC
This sequence comes from Rhea americana, assembly GCF_003343005.1. Lineage (NCBI taxonomy): Eukaryota > Metazoa > Chordata > Aves > Rheiformes > Rheidae > Rhea > Rhea americana. The sequence continues at coordinate 3,555,704 of NW_028186346.1, read as the reverse complement.
TTTGGGGGGTATCTAAGCACCTCTTTAATTTACAAGTTCTAATGCAGTAAGAGACAATGTATATTTTCATCAGCATCAAAGTTACCGACTTTTCTTCTGGAATCACTGCAACCTCTCCAATCAGCCCAGAAAGGTGATATTACACAGGTCTGTGTGATGGGAGAAGTCTAGGCCATCAATAAATAGTTTTGAACAAATCCTGTGTCTCAGCACCACAGAGCGGATTCTTTAATGAACAGACAGWGGCCTGAGACTTTTTTGCTTTGAGGCTAAAGAAAAGAACAGGTTAAGGCAAGGAGAAATGCTGAATGGAAGACTTGTCACTGTGGCTGTAAGAGCTTGCATCTCAAAAGGGGGACAAGAGATTTGCTGACTCGCAGGCTACATCCATCTTACACTGAGGGCAATCTGTAAACATATCCCAGGAAATTGCTTATGTTTCTGAAAGAATGAAAAAAATAGAATCCATAGTATCAGGATGAAGAGGGAAGAAAAAAAGCTGAGTTTGCAGTGTAATTTAAACTAGCAGCAGGCAAACAGGGTTGGCATAGTTTGCCAGTTAAAATTGCAATTCACTTTAAGAATAACAAGTTTTCCCTGGCTATCCTGTTGCTTGACTTCACTCTTGTCTAAATGGGTAGACCTCTGATTCAGCTGTAATGAGTGAACAGGAGAGCTCCAAGCTGTATAAGCTTCCCTACAGCCAGTCTACATCCTTGGACACTTGGAATTTGCTATCAGTTCTCCTGACTATGAAACTTCCAAACTGCTTCAACCATCTCCGAAATAGGTTTTATTATTACTAACAGCCCCAAGAAGAGGGCAGATAGTATAGAACATAAGTAAAAACTAACACAACTTAATCTCCCTTTTCTGCTTTAGGGGAATGCATGTGTGTTCCTTTACCATCTATAGCAACTCTTGACAAAATTGCTGATTATCCATGAAAGACTGTCCAACCTCAGTACGGAAGCTAGATCTCCCTTGAAAATCCCTACAGAAAAAGGTAGGACAGATAGAATATTCTTCTAGATTTTTATAAATAAAAGTGCTCACTGATTGCCCTGTTACAGCAGGTCTAACACCCATGCCAATCTAGAYAGATCAATGAACAATGGAGTAATTTGGAGAATGAAGCCTTAAGGTCAGCACCTTTTATAGAGGTGATGTGGTCTGGGTTCAGCTCCTCTGAGCTCAGGAACTGCATTCTATAATGAAGACAAATCTGGAAAAATGTGTATATTGTAGGTACTGGGCCATGAGACAGAAGAYACCCTCTCTAGAAGGGTAAGATATTCTTGGTGCCAGGGAACCCTTGCTGGAGGCAGAAGGCACTGTGAAGGGGTGCAGAACCACCCAGGCAGAGATATATTCTGGTACCTATACTTGTTTCTATAAGACTCTTGCCAGGCCTGACATTCTTGATTGTACTAGGAAGAGAAATGTAGTAGAGATGTGCCTGTCTGATGGCTGACTTCATGTCAGCGGTGCTGAAATAGCCAATGCAGATGTATAATGGACCAGTGCTGGGAAAAGTAGCACATATATGTGGTGTTTGTCCTAGTTCCTACTATATAGGTAACAACAAAAAAGATCTACCTGACACTGAGTGTTCTTTGTATGTATATTGAAAAGGAAACAACTATAACAAAACCTTTCCAGTCTCAAGTGACAGAGCACTAACACACCCATACCCATGTACAGGTAGAAAGACACAAATAAAATTAAGTACGTGCTTTAGAAGTCTTCTTTACTACCAGCATGTAAAATTGCTGCCACTAGACAGGTTCATTACACCTTAATCTGACACCCATCTTGAAATTTCAACAGTCCTGTTGATATTAATAGCCTTTGGTTTATGTTCTTAATTAGCAAGACTGCTCTCAGCTTTCACCTACTTTTAATGTTCTATGCATCCACTTATTTAGTTTGGAAGCTACACTAGTTACACATACTACTCAAACATCACAAAATGTAATCTCTTCCTTATTATTGTCTCCATTTTCTCCCTGTTCCCCTCATCGTCAACGGCTTTCAGATTCTTTTGTCTTTATGCTGTGATTTAAAAAAAAATAGTTTATAAAAGGCACCACCAGGACTGGATGATCTCAATTACAAGTTACTAGTTTACTTGGCTTTCTAATTTATATTAATGGCAAATATTTGAACGAAATTGTGTGTCAGACCATTTGTATATTTGCAAGACCAATCTCGTACATCAACCTTTCAAGAATTCCCTTATATTGACTGAAAAGGCTACTAGCTATCCTATTTGAGTGGTTCTAAGAAAAGAACACTGAGGGTGTAGTTCAATCCCTTCTAGTGACAGAAAAGCTGCTGTCAGAAATTCTTGGTTTCCTCCCAAGCTTGCCGTTTGCTCCTCACAACAAAACCCCTTGATTGTTATAACATTATAAAATGAAGTTATAAAGCCAGATCAGTAAAACAATTGTACTATATATATATATATATATATATATATTTTTTTTTTTTTTGGAATCTACATCATTTCACTGAGAGTCTTGGCACAACCAAGATTTTGGAAAACTATGGGAACTTCTTAAGTAGTTTTGCTGCTGAACAAAAACATACTGCAGACCTATACCTTAAATTGTTAAGTAAAGAAGAGGTGTTGTTGCCTACCAAACGTACTAAGTGCACGTCATGGTGTGGGTTTTTTTTTATTTTTTTCCAGTCTTGATACCCCTCCCTCATTCAACATTGGTATTAGCTGGTTCACAGTTCTGTCATACTTAATAGCAACTGTATATTTCAYCATGAACATGAATATAAAATACAAACCTGTGTAACAACAACTGCTACAGCAATGCCAGTAGATGTTGGAGTGGAATCCCACTGAAGAGGTCTGCTATAAGATTTCTTCATTCTGCCTATTGTCCAACCCATACATAGACTCAACAATAAATACAGCATTTGTATCTGAGAGACTATGTCACACACTATTGGGAAAAAAGGAAAATTATATAGAGTAGCAACAAAAAAAGTAATAAAGATCTTCTACAGCAAAAAGAAATACTCTAAATACACCCAGAATTGAAAGATGGACATTGCTTTGACAATACATTTTGACTAGCTGAGTTTGCTTTGTCATAAAATGTGATTATTTCAATCTGTTTTCAATAATCAGATAGATCATCATTAGCTTTCCTCTACTTATGTTTCAATTCTGCAACAACATGGCCAGAGCACTGCATCCATCCAAATATTACTATTTTTGTGCCAGAGAAGCCTGGGCTCAGGAGTCCAGACTACAAAAACAGATTTACAAATGCTAATGGACTAAAATCATAATATGTATATTCACCACACTGTATACCTCATTCTGCTAGTACAACACATGACAAAATTAACTCCTTTGTTCCAGCAAACTTTCTTCCTCAAAAATCAGTTTCACGGTACTTTAAATTGTCCGTATTTTGTCTTAAGGATAAAGCAGCTTGCAACAGAAAGTACATTAAGGATAAATTCCACGCTCAGATATATAAAGGGACAAAGCTAATGACCCTAATACAACTTCATCTGGAGCAACAATCTTTGTGTACTTTATTTAATTAAATGTAAACATCATCTTACTCATTTTGCTGTGTCCATTTTTGCTCAGTTTGAAAACAAATAATATGTACACTATAAATTTATACTTTTAATCGGTGTTTCAAACCTGTGTTTGAAGTTGTATCTGATTAAAAAAAAAAATCAAGTTAGAACATATTCAAGGTTTTAATCATTAGCCTTGCTGAAGCACTACTGCCATTAGAAAGAACTCCAGGTTACTTTCAAGTCCAAACATCAGCTTTAGGAATTATTCAGTAAGTTTCAGCCATAAACTTACTTTCTCTAATGCAAACTCTCACTCAGAGAGAAAACTGACCCATTTTATTGGTGTAGCAGAGATGTACCAGCATTTTAAAAGATCTGTTCTTACAGCATGTAAATCACAAACTTAGTTCAGAAATTAGATGAACATTACCCCACTTTTTTTAATTCACTTATTCAATATTTTAGTTCAAATGTTTTTTTAACATATTTATTATTTCACTTACATACCAGATAAAAAAAATTATTTCTACATCACAAATAAGCTTTTTTATTCTAAAAAAACCACATTAAAAACAAACCCTGTACAGTATTTCAAAAAATAAAGGTATTTCCACATTTATGAAAAGTTTTATGGAGAATGTTGCCACTGTTCAGAGATTAGCGAGCATAGATGTGATATGTATCAAATGAAGATCACTTACAATATTCCCTTGAAGCTTAGTAATATTAGCAACATATGGATGTAAAGAGATTTCAAACCATTATTCCTGGGATATATTTGGCCCTCTCCTGGTTTATATGTTTATATACTCCTAATAAATACTCAGGCACTTTTGCTACTTAAAAACTCTCAGGAACTTTTGATAAAGACAAACTTGCTCATTCTTTAATAATATGAATCAGCACTGGTCTTGGACAAAACAATCTTAGAACTATTTTACAATGCCACCTTTGGAAGTAAAATACTCCCTAGAAAAAATGATTACCTGAGCTTATAGCATGCCAAATCAGTATCACAAATTCAAGTTATGGAAAAGATTAATAAAATCTGGATGTTCTACAGAACATTCACCCATTTTATAGTTTGCCACTCCTGAAGCTAACTTCTTCCCTATGTAAGAACTATAGCAAGATATTGTCTCTSAATCACATCTTGGATGCAGATAGTGCTGTGCTTCAGTGTAGCAACAGTTCAAGTGGATTCTCAGATAGAACGCTAAAAGAACAAGGATTCAATACAACTTTGATGCATCATACACTTTATGTGAAACTAAGAAGRGTCTTCACCATTGAGAGGAATTTCTAAAATGACCATCTCACTGTATCCAGGGTCAGTATAAAGCCACACACAACTGAACTGTAAGAAACTTGTCTGATTTAATCACAATCCATCTTTTTCTGTATGTCCATCAGCCATAATAATATTCTTTGACTTTTCTGGGTTTGATTTTGTCAAAAGTTAAAGGACGGTCAACTACTTGTGTTACTTTTGAGTGCCAGAATTATTCATGTATTATGCAATCTTAAGTGATTCTGCAAATTTAGATAATTAAATAGCTTTAGAGTCAGGTCCTTAAATATGGTAAAAGCTAATATCGGGGAAAAAGTAACTGCAAATAATCTAGAAATAGAAGCTGGCCCCACTGAAGTTAATGGGAATTTTTACCACAGACTTAACTAGGATTTCACTTCTAATATGGGAAAACTGGTTAAACTTTCAATCTCCAAACTATACTTCCTACTAYCCATTCCTCAGGACTGTAACTATTCTATTCCTTCTGCTCTCTTATTCTTTTCGGAATTATGAATTTTAAAAACAGTAGAAAAGAAAAACTTCCTTAGTTGAATCTCTCAGATGTAGCTGTTAATTTCAGAAATATTATTTTATTTCTATTAACTTTTGCTTTAAGAAAATAAAACTGTGGTCTTTACTATAATACAAACACATAAAATCTAAGATGCAGATTCCTCAGGGTGTGTTACAGTTGACACTGGGTTTCTCACTGAGGAGGAGTTAAGTGCATTCATATCCTCCATTTAATATCATTGCAAAAGATCAGAAGGAAAGTTTAGTAACACAGTTGCTGGACAGACTGCAAAGATTTGCTAATTCAAATCTTCAAAATGAGAAAGAGTATCAATTACTGTGGTGTCAAGTGCCATCAAGAGGCTGTTAATTCCAACTGCAAGTTTTTAAACAGACTYTATGAAGGAAAATACTTTTCTATATAGGTTGTTCCTCTCCAATCCATCTCTCTATCACAGTATTACTTTCTTGGGGTACTTCAGACCAATCAAAGGGCACTATATTGAGTTGAAAAGAACCCCTCTATGCTTCAAATATGAACTTCAGTGAAACCAATGCAATGTTAGACTCTAAAGAATCTAACTAGAGTAGACCAGTGGATTTTAGGATGGGATGTTGTAGAAATTCAGTTGTAATAAAAGTTCAGAATAACTATACAAAGTTAAGAACTGATGTTAACAAAGCATTTTTGCATGTTCTAGTCATAGTACTTGTGCTGTAAGCCATTTCCTTTGTCATTATAATAAAATTTAAGTTTGCCATTGAGATGGCATAAAATATGATAAAGTTTCCTAAAAAAGCTTCAGTATGCTAGATGATGCAAATTCAGCAAATCTCTTTAACTTGTTGAAACACTTACTTATGTGACAGGTATTTAAGTGTTTGTAGGATGGAGTTTTAAAGGATTTTATTGTCTTAAGAAGYGTGAAACTAAATCATAATCACATAACTCTCTCTATATAGTATCTATTGTATACAGCCTGAAAAAATCTGTTTTTCAGAAGAGCAACTTTTAGTTAATTCATATTAAAAGTCTAGTGATATGGTCCAGGATCATAATTTGGTCCAAAAACAGCATTAGATAATGCATTATACAGATTAATACATAGGAACGCATAAAAGAATGATGGACAAGCATACTCACATTCTGCTAGACTTCCCATAAAAGGTGCTCCTATTCCATCTTTAGAATACCTGACAAAAGAATAGGAGATGATACACAAGTGAGTTATATTCTCTCTCAAAGGTACACTTAGGAAGTGATGTAGTTCTAAAATGTCAGTCTTATGTTTTGTTACAATCACTGCAGGAAAGATCATGTACTGATCTTTACAACATCTTCAAATACTAAAACTGAAAGCAAATGTAAGTAAAGATACCTTGAGAAATGGAGGTAGTTGGCAAAAGCTGAACCAGCCTGCAACAGTAATGCAATTGACAGCACCTTTAATACAGTATGCATAGGTCCATGTTTCTTAATTGTTTGCCATAGGGACTGAGCATATATGCAAGCGGTTAAGAAGTATGCAAGGACAAGCAGGAAGAAGAATTCATGTAGTCCTGTAGGGGAAAAAAAAAGAAATATAACTTTTTTTTTAATAAAACTAAGCTACCAGCAGTGCACAACTAAAACATTATAAGCAATATTAAGTGATAGTATATATAAAACACTTAAATCCTAGCTCATTTTATCACAAGACAAAAAAAAAGTTAGTTTTTCAGGCAGCTGATTATAATTTGATCCGATAAAGTATTTTTTACTCAACAATACATTTTTCTGCGTGTAAGAGATATTCTGAACAGAATATAAATAGCTTTGTAGCAATTATTGAAATAGCATAAAGTAGCATAGTTTCTTAACAAGCAGAAAATAATTGTAGCCCATTTGATCAGTCAAGAACACCTTTAAAAAATGATTCATTCTTAGTTTGTTTTTTGTTTCGATTTTTAAAGGCACAATCTGAAATGATAGTAACCCTGACCAGACTGCCACAGAATCTGTTTAACCACTGGGTGTCACTCTTCCTCCATGTACATTTTTTTTAGATTAAAGAATCAAAATCAAAAGAAAAGTAGCAAAGAGAACAGTTGTAATTTCAGAGTGGGATTTTTCTTTTGCTTCAATCTGAGAAGAGACCCAAAGATTTTGATATTATCTGCAAAACAAGAGTACTGCGGTTTTTAGTATAGTAGTTGACTGGTAAGATGCTTCCCTAAAGATCTGGATCCTGGAAATCTTTTCTAGCACCTGCAAGCTTTGGAACCCATCATATATGCACCCAGGTCAAAAAGCTTAGGTGTTAAAAGCTAAAACAGGTAAACAGAAGTTTCTTACAAAAAACTTCTGTTTTTCCTCTCTAGCTTTCTTTGAAACCAAATGGTTTTCCACAAAATCAGATTCTGACCAATGTTTTTTTTTTACTCTAGGAAAACAATCTGTTGAAAGTTTCCAATCAGCTCTAATCAAAGTCCAGAAACAGAGCAATTATACACATTTCAATATTTCAGCTAAAGAAAAACATTGGAGTTGGATGAATTCTGAATATTCCCTAGTACAATAACTTSTACAGCTAAAGTTAGTCAACTCAAACATACATATAATGAATTGGGAGGACAAGAACATAAAGCTTTTAAAGACTCATTAAAACCAAAAATGTCAGAGCCACTCTGTTTCTCCTGAACACCTACAAGAAAGCATAAGTTATGACTGACAAAAGAAAAACATTCATTTCAGATCAAATCTCTTATTTTTCCTTTCACTCTGTATCTTTGTGCTCCAAAAGAAGTTGGCAAGAATTTTGTAGAGCAGGATGTTTCTCATCATGAAGAGTGGGAACACCTGGAAAATCACTTAGCTTTTAATGAACAGTAGAATATTCAGGATAGAAAGTGCCCTACAATCAAAGACAGACTGTAGCTGATGGCTTCGAGACCAAAAGGATTTAAGAGAAACCTGCACTGAAATATATTTAAAAAAATAAAAAAGCAGTGATCTTCAATCTGTCTTTTATAAGTTTTCTGTCTTTGTAAGTTTTCTGTCTTTTAAGTTAACCAGACTTGACAGAGAAAAATATAAGTACCTTACAGTACCTAACTTCAAAGATTTTTAAGGATCCCAATGCTGCCTACCTGGTCAGTTGCCCCTAGAAATCCTAGATTCTACTGGTCTTACATAAAAGAGTTATCTTATCAAATGATAAAAAATTTCTTGTTGGGGATGGGAACCCAGGCCTTCTCTTTTAAGGGGAACATTTTAATCACAAYGTTACAGACTCAAGTTCTTTTCTATTAAATAAACTAAAAGGAAAATAGAGTAATCTCCCATGTCAGTRGCACAACTTTAACAACTAAAGTTAAAGGAGATCTAGCTAGAACTATCTGTAACTACGTGTTTTCTTTCTCTTTTTTTTCTTTCACTGAAAAGAAGAAGCTGGATGTTTTCCTTGGTGTTCCAATGTTCTAAACTGCACACTTTATGAAAAAAGGACAAAAACCATCTCCCAAAGACACCATAGAGAAAAGGGGGGGAGAGAGCGCGAGAGAGAGAGAGAGAGCGCGCGAGCGAGAGAGACAGAGACAGAGACAAGAAATCCTCTTCAGTTCTTTGAAAGCAGGCATAGGCATTTAACTTCAGGATTCAGAGCAGAGTTCAGATTTTCATTCTGAATGAACGGACACATTCCTCTGCAACCACAGAAGAGATGACATGTAAGGCTCATCCCATTTCCTACTTTTTAGCTGTAAATAGCTGCATCCAATACATTTACACTTCTCACCACACGACAGATTTTCCAAATTCTACTTCAAAATGCTTAAGTCTTACTACAAAATTTATATAGAACTGAGGTGTATCACTAGAAAGTCTGTATTCTACTTCAAGGGCCACATAATGTCCTTACAGTGCAGTTGCCWCTTGATTTGGCAGAGGAATGATACTGCTGATTTTGGGGACTAACTGAATTAATCTAGAATTCACTTCTGGATGTAAAATTCGCCAAGTAAAAACTAGAAACTATGTTTTCAGATTAACAAGCACAATTAATAAGTTAAAGAGACAGGTCACATAAACCTAAAAAAATGGATGATATATAGTGCACCTTCTTATAGATTCCACTAAACATTTCAGTCTGAAGATTTTCTTCCCTTCAAAGAGAAAGCTGTCTGCTCCCTCTATATCCTCTTGAGACCAAGAATGACAGCAAAGCTGATTCTTTGCATAGCAGTTAGGCTAGATCTGTATAYGTAGGCAGACTAAGCCTCCTGAGCTCTTTCCTTAGAACAGTCCAAAGTTAGTGACATGTTGACGAGTGAAGCTAAGAACTGCAACGATGCATATGCTGGTAGGTCCAAATCATTTAGTTTTTTGCAGGCACTTCTTCAGCTGTGATCTTGAGTCACCTCTAGAAGTTTTCCTTCACAGGTTTACATATTCAAATCTGCACTTCTTAAATAATAACCACAATTGACAAATGCCTCACTCTAACCTGCAGTCACTAAGTTATTTGGAAAGATCTAAACCCTGAACTGGAACTGTACTAGCAAAAAGTTTATGTAGGGTATGAACACATACTGCACTGAATTGAAGTTTAAACAGTTAAGCAGTTTCAAGAATTAAATAAACAAATTTATTACATTCAAGAATTAAATTCATAATGAAGTGAAAGCATATAACTTCAAAGGGAAAATACTTATCAACAAAAGTATAAATATTCTGCCTCCTTGTAGAATAGATGCGTATTTTGCTAATTAGAAAAGTTTTGAACAGTCAGTATAAAGAAAGGGAAGGATTTACCTGCAACATYAGAAAATTTATTAAAATTCACTCTTCTTTGAAAAAGTAGAAACTGAAATGTAAGAAACTGTCCATTCCCCAGTTCCACAGTTTTTCAAACACAGTAAATATTGATTTGTTTGGATGATCAGATCCTTAACTTACAAATCTAATTTTAAGAAAAAATATCTTACCAGATTCCCCTGCGCTAAAGTGATCTAATGGATTCCCTTCTGCATCTGGGTTTAGTAAGACCATTTCAAACTGAATATCCTCGGATTCAGAAAAATTCTCCTCGCAGGTAAACTTGTCTACATAAAACACATACCATGTTTCCGGATAAGGAATCTGGGACACTGTCAGATTTTGCTCTGTGTGGTTCACAGTCACTTTGGAAGAAAACAGACAGACAGACAAAAACGTAGAGTAAGTACTTGATTATTATTATTTTCTTAAAGAGAATACGAACAAAGATAAAATTTAAATCCACATCATCACTTAGACGTTATAAACARCACACAGTGGAAAAAGTCTTTACTTTGAAAGACAGCCACAACACCAAAGACTCAGCTCTCCATCTTCATCCTTGGTTTCAACTAGGTACAGTCAAGGGCTRGTGAGGACATGTACAGTATTCTATCTTTCAGCTTTTGGGTTTGCTTGGGATTGCTCCATTTTGCCAGAAGCCAGTAAGTTCATACAGCATATACTGTCTTTAGCACACTTCCACCCTCTTGTTCAGTATCCAGTGGTGTAACTGTTCTACATTAACCACAGATACTTACAGAAACTTATGCAATATAAAAATAAAYACAAAAATACTTTTGTGAAATTTATTTTACTCAATTTTCAAAGATACTTTGAGCACAAAGCAGAAAGAGTGACAGGAGAAAACAGTAAAAAAAATAGCATGCATGCTTTAAATACACAACTTAACATATTTTACAGTATTTTCCCCAAAGAGTAGATCGATTTTCAATTGACAGCTAGGGGTTGTTACCATTGTCTAATAAAACTGTATATTTCAAACCAGATTACATTTAAGACCAACTACATAAGAGACTGCAAAGCTTCATCCAGTCACTGATCTTACCATGATTCTTAATAAAGTTCATCACTACATACTCTGAAATAACTATTTGATGCCAATGAAATTTGTGGCTTTGTGTGTGCTTCACTGCAAGAGTCACGAGAGTRGTTGCACTAATTACTGAACTGTAGTGTTAATCAGCTTAATTACCACCAAAAGCCCTCCTCTGTGGGAGAAATGATAAAATAAGTGTAGATGAAATCACTAAAATAGGTTAAGATGACAATGGCTAAGGATAAGGAAAAATTTCATAGAATTTCTACAAAACAAGCTATTTGTCCTTCGTGCCAGAAGCTTCCGTACGAAAAAGCTGCAAACACGCACACAAAACAACCCTTTGCAAACTCATTATCCCTAAATATTTTGTAGACAAAATTTAGAACTATTTTCTAACTTCAGACCTACCTGTGAATAAAGCTTATGTAATTTAAATAAACTTGTTTAAACTTTAAGGAGTTACTCTCCCTCCTTTGAAGGCATGCACTGATCAACAGCTGGATCTAGGAAGAAGTTGTGTCCATATCATATGTCTCTGCAGCATTTGTCATAGAAGTACAAACGGGGGCCACACGTGAACCAGAAGAAAAGCATACTATTAAAGGCAATTTGTCTTGTGTAGCTACTGATGTATACGTATTATGCTTTGAAGCTACGTATCTTATCAATCAAAAATACAAAGTGATACAACTTGGTCCAAAAAGGAAGCTTTTTAAAACACAGATTTAAGKATTTCATATGATGCTTAATCCAAAACAAAGGGAAACTGCAGCTGGAAGGAGTGGCTCTACTCCCCACCTGCCCTCTCAACTGAGCTCTGATAATGCCTTATTTCCATCAGGATCAAGGAACACAGATCCTGAAAAACACAGGAGTTTAAGTTTTCCATCAAACTGTAAGCTAACTCATAGGGAATGAAGATAAAATAAAAATTTTATTGATTCTTCAACATATCAGCAAGCTGATCCAGCTCCCCCTGTGGTCATAGGATTCCTAAATATAGCAGAAAACAGTGAGCACATTGCTGTGACAGAGAGGAGGTGAGGGGCAACTGCTAGCGATTTCAGCAGCACTTCGTGTTTAGCTCAGATCAAGTGTAACAGGGAACTACATCCTTAGAAGTGACATCTTTTTAAGATTTCACTATGACAACATTCCAGGAGATCAGTAAGTTATTCTAGGCATTCTGGCAGCACAATGGAAACATATTTAAAAAAGGAAGATGTATGCACTTAAGATAGTGTTGAATGATGTTTCTAACACTAATTTAAATTTCTTACAGGTAAATGTATGCTTTAAGTAGATTTTGCAATATTATGATGAATAAATGGTGCAAAAGGGTTATTTTAGTAGGTTTATTTTGTAGTTATAYAACTGAAAGCTTCACTGTTTTATCTTCTACAGCTAGATAGATACTCATTAAGCATTTTCCTGACTAGCACATCTTCCATATTGAATTTTTAAAGGCTCTAACATGTTTTGTACATCAAAGAATGACAGGTTTGTGCTACTATGACAGTGAAAAATATACTTTTCTTGTCTTTGAAAAATGACATTTTACACAGAATTGGAGAACAAAAGAGAGGTTTCTCTATAAAAAAAGACAACGAGACAACCTACATATTTTATACTGTTGCAGTTAAAAGCATTTGAAAGTGAGATTCAAAGATGAATAACAAATTACAAAATTAAAGGATAAAAGAACATTAAACGATAATAAAAGCAAACTGTAAAATAAGGCAGCATAACTCGGACAAATTAATTTTCACAAATACCTACAGACATAAATGGAAAAAGGAGCAAATGATTATGAGGTTGTGGGGAAAAAAAAAGAGAAATGTGTTCAGTAGAAAGTTTGCTTTTTACTGCACATTTGGACAAAATGCTCCCACCTTAGAAGCACTCACTTCAGAAATTTATAGGTATCTGCAGCAGGATCCATCGATTTGCCTTTATTATTTTTTTTCCCCAACTGAAATATGAGTCACAATTCAAAGTGTACCTCTGCCCACACTGAACACCTATAAATTGTAATTACTTTAATTTCACCTTATGATGGTATTCTTTGTAAATTCTTTTGCATACTCAACATATTCATTTTTTCCCCCCTAAAGTTTTGTTTATAAAAAGATTTTTATCCCAAGTGGAGATAAAAGATCCCTGTACTGAATGAGTAAATGCAAAAGTCAGCCAAACATATATCTTTGAGTTCTGTACAAATGAGAACATGAGGCTAGAACCTGCCACAAAGTTTGGCTGTTTGCACATTTGTCACAGATTGTTTGTTTTCCAGCAGTATACTAAATTATAACTTGCAGACAAAGTCCTCTGAAGTGATGCAAGCAAAGCAATTAATTTCCTTGTAATCTTTTTTTTTAAATTCTAGAAGACTGAAGTCCTGCTTTCACTTAAGTTGATGCAAAGTCCAAATTCACTGAAACACCATGGTTCTAAATATATCAATAACAATTCATAAAGGGAAAGAAACAGTAACTTACTTATCAGCTGAGCTTTAGAGAATTTCTCTGTACAGCTGTGTTGTTGGATACCATTCTGCAGCTTCTGCCATTCCTGTGCTTTAAACAGGTGAAGTCTAGCTTCTTTAGTCACAGCTACTGCTATGTTGTTGATTCTGACACACAGAACAGCATGATTGCCTTGATATTTAAAAAACAAAATCAACTAGTTTTGTCTTGATGCCAGTTATATAAACAACAAAAAGCAACAGATTTTTTAAACAAGTAACAGAACTAAAGATTCACTTTATTTCTACAGCTTTTACCACTGCTTTCCATAAAAGTCTGTAATGTCTTTCAAAAACAATTTMTACATGCCTCAGTAACACAATACAGTGTATACACAGTTCTTCATGATGGTACTTAAGTCTTCACCATGATGCCACCAACCTCCTCTACTTCCAACAGCCTTTCTCTACCCTACTTTTTCCCCCTCTACAGACTTTCAAATCATCATTTTTTTCTCACTCCAAATTTTATTTGTTCAAGTAAAGATAATGCCACAATCAGTCCTGATTGTGATACCAACAGATCTGCAAAGAAAGCTAATCTTCAAAATGTTCTTTAACCTGTCAGACTATCTACATACTTCACCTTGATATGGTGAAATATTTTATCTTTTTAGAAGAAGCTCATTTAACACAATTTATCATCTGGGTAGTTCAGCAGTTCCTAAACACATTGTAATATACTATTGTGTATTGCATGTTGCCATGCACTTCTTTTATATAACACTACTCTAAATCAAAAGATAGGACTTGACAGAACTAGAAGTACATACTGGAGAAAAATCAATCAATATTACAAGAATTCAGATTTATTCAAACTTAAACCAACTTTTATGTTTTTTAAACTGTGAGAATAAGCTCCTTTCCCACCTAACCTAGGCATGAGGTGGATGTTAGTAAATAGACTACTACCAGTTTCAAGTAAATCTTTGCCAGGAAAGGTTTGTCTATTCAGAAACAGTTGCAAGATAGCAGTCCTACAACAAAACCTCACAAAAAGTGATCTCTGTAAAGCATTATATGGAGTACAGCTCGCCTAAGTCTTTAATGAAAACAATATTCTGAAAAATTATCAACAGGTTCTATAAAAAGTTCATATGGCTTTTACTGAGACCCAGAATATGTACAGTCATGTGCATGCATGCAGAAGAGGGAATATTTCTCAAGAACTAGGTATGCAACATTAACATACTTGTATAATATATCTGAATACCTACAACACCCATCTTGAATCTTGATAGTCTTTTCTCAGTTTTAGGTAATGCAAGTGATTTTGTTCTCCTCAGATCTCTTTAGAGTWTATCTGCAGTTATTCTCTAGGACACCAATAATTAACTTTGCTTTCAAGTCACTCCACAAGCTATCCCCACCCTATACATCATCTCTTACTCAGCACTGAGAAGTCATATTCCACTACTTCTTGGTTTATATTACGTTTTTCTTCACCCAATTAGATATTTTTCTGCAATGCCTGTTCTAACAGGGCTCCATCCCATTGCTAGGCTTCTTAACGATTAGAGATTATTATTAACAAACAGTTAATAACACGAGAAAGAAATGCTATGAATCAAATGAGAATTTACATCCTAATGCACGACAGCATGGACGAAAAGAAAATCAAAACACATTTAGTGTTAAACACCATTGTCATTTCTGTTATTTCATTTGGTTAATTACCGAATAATGCCATTAGTAAATAGAAGACGCATTAAAAAGTTACAAGCTACTCTCCCAATTTTCCCAGGTTAGTTTGTGAGACAGCAAGGAAAACATAGCGCTGAGTAGCCACAACAGTACTTCCCCCTCCTACCCCGTCTTTAATAATGAAAAGCCGCGCTTTTGTGCCACGGGGGCCTATAAACTTTTGCTTGCGCTGACCGGGTGCAGCCCCGCCTGCGAAGAGGACAGCGGGCGAGGGGAGGGCCAGCTTGCGGCGGAGCTGCCCATCGCCCCTCCCGGCGCTGCCGAAAGCTCCTTCTCCCGCCGGGCAGCGGATCGAGCCCGTCGCGCGTCCCGGCCGCGGGCGGGCTGCGAGGCGGCTCCCGCTGCCTACGAGCGCCCCTCGCCGGCGCCTCCTGCCGGAACGACCCCCCACCTCCACCTCGCACCGCCCTAACGGCTGTAACGCCGCGTAACGGTTCGCCTCCCCCCCCCCGCCTCCAGGCACCTACCGTGGAACTGGAAGCGCGCCACGGGCCGCCAGGGCTCCAGGCGGGCGGCGGCGCTGGCGAAGCCGCCCCGCAGCGTCTTGCCCCCGGCGCCCGCCCAGGCGGCGGCGGCGCACAGGAGCCACAGGAGCCGCCACCTCATCGTCGGGCCCCGGCGGCGGCGCTCCCCGACGCGGCGCCACGTGACCCCTCCACACACGGCCGTTACAACCCGGCGCGGGACGGGCGCGGGGGGGAGAGGACGGGCGAAGAACCAATGGGAGCCACGCGGGAGCCGTTACCGCCAAAGGGGGCGGGGCCAAAGCAACCAGCACCTCCGCCCGCCCCCTCGCCTCTGCCACACGGGTCCGTTTCGTCGCCGCCGCGACGTGTCCGTCGCTGGGTTCGGCCGTAAGTTGACCCAGCGTCGTAAAAACGCCACTGTCGCCCGGACCGGGGCAGGGCCGTCTAGTTCCGCCCGGTACGCGCTCACCCGAGGCACGTTGGAGCTTGCCGGGGGGCATCGGTCTCGGTTGTTGATGCGCGCCTGGGGAGGGCAAGGAGGTTTTCCTCCCTCACTTGGGCTCTCGCAATGGCTGCGACCTCCCCCGTGAAACGTGAGGGCGAAGCCACGGTGGCGGCGCGCGTGCGCGGTGCGGGAGCCGGCCCGCCGAGGCCGCGGGGGCTGCCGTAAAGCGCGGACCATGTCGGAGGCGCCGCCGGCCGCGGCGCCGCCGCCGGTGTTTGAGAAGCGGCTGCTGGTGACGGGCGGCGCGGGGTTCATGTGAGCCGGGGGCCGGCGGGGACCCTGGGCC
>NW_028186346.1:3526092-3538715 GCF_003343005.1 Rhea americana | reverse complement strand
ACCTCCCCCAACCCAAAACGACAACAAAATCGAGGAAGCTGCTTTTATTCTCGTTTACTCTGCGGATAAACTGGTAAATGGAGGGAAGTCAGGCCCGGAAGGGTTTTTAATCTGCTTGCACCACAGCGATGTAGGAASCTGGATATCTATTTGGGAGAAACATGGTATGCGAGGGAGCCTCTTGTACGCAGGGCTGCATACCRAAGACATGCAATTCTGTTCTTTCTTCTCACACCTAGGAATAGTGATAGAGAGCATATTGTAGAGAGCTGGTATTGCAAATAAGAAGAATTGACTGTTTTGGTATTTGTATAAGCTTAAGAGCCTAAGAGYGTTTTAGGAAGAGATTTGATGTAACATGTTTGTTTTTGAGATGGCTGTGAAGGCTGCTTTCTTTTGTTGTAGCATTATCTCTTTCTCAGATTTTTAGTTCCATAGTAGTATATGGTTATGAGCATGATCAATGTTAACATATCTTAAAATAAATCATATTCTTTTTCTGTGAATTCATGTTTCTCCCTTTTTGAGTGCAAACTTCTGTTCCCAACAAAGCCAGCCCACTTGATATTGCTGAAGTTATTTCTCAGTATTTTTTTACTTTAAAACAAAGTATATTGTTGTAAAATGTGTGCTCTTCTGTCCTACAGTGCTTCACATGTAGTTTTGTCTCTTGTGAAGAACTATCCAAATTATCTGATTGTAAATCTAGATAAGGTAAGTGAATTTTTGACTTCCTTATTAAGGAAAACTTTAGTGTTTTCAACTAAAACTATGTCATGTTGATTTTTTTTTCTGAATATGTGTGTGTATGTGTGTATAGTTTTAGTTTCACTGTTTGTTTTCTCTTATGCRAAAACAGTAGCTCAGATGCTGATCATGCTTATAATGCTCATCATGTAGTAGTACCTAATTATGTACTACTGTTATTAGGAAAATAAAGGAGGAGGCTTTTGAAATTCTAAGCTTCTGTTTAGCTATTAAGAATCTTTGAAGTTGGTATCTTTCAGACTTGTTTTTTTTTTTAAGTTTCATCATGTTTGCTTGCAAAGTAGCTTTTCTTTTGAAAGAAGCTTTTACATTATTTTCAAACTTACTTGAAGTACGAACTTAATTAAGCTGGATCTGAGCTTGCTTATTCACTTTAATGAAGACTATTTGGTGATATTTTGTGGGTATTTCTCTTTAGCTTGACTACTGTGCAAGCTTGAAGAATCTTGAAACCGTCTCCAAGAAGGAAAACTATAAATTTATTCAGGTGATATTGCTTTCTCTTCTAGCAAATTTAAGTTTGGGCAGACTTTCATATCTTAGTATAAAGATAATGTGGTTTCCATAGCTCCCCAAAATGGAAGTGACTACTTTCTTTTATGGTACAGTTGAAACTACTTCTAGTAATTCATTGAGTGTCACTCAAATGGACCTACCAGCATTTCTTTATCTGTAAACTCAATTAATTAATAAAATATTTCTGCATATTTCACCCACTGCGTATGTGGAGGTTGTCTTTCGTATGGTCTGAGCCAAAGTCTACATCTAAGCGTATTTTTAGAAGAAAATTATTAATTTATGTAATTTATTGAAAACTATTCCTTTAAAGAAAGAGGAATATGTCTACAAAAGTAAGATCAAATTTGAATTTCAATTAAATAAATAAATGGAAAACTGAGATTCAGCCTGTAAGAGTTTACCAGAAACCTAGTAGCATTAATAATGATAATAACTATTAATAATTCTGTCAATTTAAAAGCAATTTATGGGTACAAAGTATTTGCTGGAGTGTTTCAGTACTGTTCAGGGATGAGAAATAGGTAAATCACTTTAACTTCCTCCCATTTTTGACATACAGTACTTTTTAGAAGCTATCGTTTAAAGTTGTTAGTTGAGAACTTCTCAAAATGTTGGTGYATTGGAACTATTACCTTTTTTTGAAAATCTTTCCCCTGCCTGTAATAGCCCTTCTTCTCAGGTCCCAACTAGCTTTTCTTTAAGCTGAGCTATAAATGATAACTATCCATTGATAAATTATCAATATAATTTATCAAAATTTATCATTTTAATATTGATACTATTGATTGATAAATTGATAAATATCAAAAATTTCTTAGCTTGTACTTAGTTTTGAAAACTGCTGCTGCTTCTGTATGAAGCTGAAGAATGACTTGGGTGTCGAACACTTGACTTTTTTTCCAAATATATCAATTGTTCTGGTAAGAATAAAAAAAAAAAATTAAGACACTTGTCTGCTCTGGATGGAGAGAACCACTTCACCTTCTGTAATGCCACTAGGTGTCACTATCTACCAGCCAGACTCCAGTAACTTCTTTATTTCTTGTAGGAAATTGTCCTTGCTACTTYGGCATTCCGGGTACATGCTACAGTTCTGTTGTGTATGTTCTGGGGGATGATCTTGTTTCTAATGTTAAATAACAATGCGGATCCCAAAGTGAAGCAAATATGATTAAGGCTGTTGCTCAAAAAGCATGAAACGTGCATCTGGTCTTATTTTAGACATGGCATTGGAGTATTGTTAGAAGTTCAATTGGGAGCCTTACTTGTGTTTATAAATAAGTAAAAGAAGACATCCTTTTTTATTTAAAAATCTGAATGTGAATATCTTACTTGCTCTTCCAGGACATAGTTTTGTKCTTTGGTTGGACAATTTTTTTTCCTCTTACTGCTACTGAAGAAAAAGCTGAATAATACTGTGGTTCAGATACAAAATACATGCTTTGGCTTTGGAAGCCTGCTTTTACTGCAYAGCTCTTTCCTATACTTCCTTTGTAATGGTTTATATTATGTGTCACTTGTTACAAATCAAAGTTTACTATTTTGTTATCAACATTTTTTTTAATGATTTTTTTTCCCTGTTTAGGGGGACATTTGTGAGCCTCTCTTTATAAAACAGCTTTTTGAAACTGAGAAAATTGATATAGTCCTTCATTTTGCAGCCCAAACACATGTAGGTGAGCATTGTTGTATGTTTTGTTATTGTACTCAAGAGATGCATTTGCTTGAAATACTAAATTGATATTTTTCATTCTTTTCCCCCTTATAAGGATACAGAATCAACTGTATCCTTGTACCAGCTGTATATCCTTGTACAAATTGTTGCATGGTTCAAGGACTCTTGGCATCTTTAACTTTTAAGAGGTTCACAGCTGTAAGAGTAAAGTGCTTCATCTGACTGTTATCCATTTTGACTCCACGTAAATGATGATGTTTTTCACATTACACTTCAGATTTCATCTAGACACACACATGCAACTGACACTGTAACAGAGGAGATGAGAAGACTACTGAAAAAAGAGTTATTATATAAACTTTTTGTTTTTACTTGATTGAGTCCAACCATAAAGCAAAAACTACTGTGTAGAAGCTAAGAGGGAAGTGTCAAGATTCTAGGAAGAGATAAAATGAATTATAYCTGAAAATGCCTATTATAGATTAGCACTATTCAGTAAAACTCATAAAGAGAAGTCTCTCTGATATTCCTTTCATCATGAAAAGAAGCCCTTGAAGTATTTTCCAGAAAAATCTCAGAATTGGCAAAATTGATGTGCACGGAGTCAGTGCATCAGTGGCGTAATTCTAAGAATTACAACAGTTACTAATTTATTAACAGTAACAATTATATATTACTGCCTATTGCAAGTGTGTTTGAGTGATACTTCTCTTACTGAAATTGACCCTTCCTGGAGGAAGGTTATCCTGCCACTTTAAGGTGATAATGCTATTTCAAATGCAAATGTCTGTAGACAGCAAACTTYTGCTCTTGGTTGTGGCCTCTTTTCAGGAGGCCACATGTTTTATCTTGAAGTATGTGTAGAAAACTGGAAGAGTTCTTCATTTAATGATAACCTTGCAATCTGTCAATCAAATAATTAGTGATAAAGCACCAACAACAGTCTCAAGTCTTATTGCTGCCTCTTATGATTTAATAGGAAGCCATATTTTATTTTAATGGTTGGTTGTATCTTGCCTGAAYTTTTTTTAATTTTATTCTGTTGCCTAATTTAATCAGACCTGTTTGATTTTTTTGTAGATCTTTCATTTTGGCATGCCCTAGAGTTCACCTATGTGAATGTTTATGGCACTAACGTGTTGGTTGCTGCTGCATATGAAGCTAATGTGGAGAAGTTTGTCTATGTCAGTACAGATGAAGTATATGGAGGTAGCATTGATGAGGTGAGTTTGAAAGTGCATCAGGATTTTTCTAACTTTTCTGGAGTTAATACTGACAATCATACACAAAACAAGTAATTTTCTTCTGTAAATGTATGACCTCTGAACTAATTTGGGCAGTGCTTGAACTTGTAGCATAGGTTGTTTGTAGAAAGATAAGTATCAAAACTGTCCTTAAGATTTTTCATAGCATGTTTTTAAATTGAAAGCATGCATGTTACTGTGAGATTGAGATTGTTAATGACGTGACTATATCTAGGAGGTAGTATCAGAGAAGTGTATTGCACAAATTTTTCTTTACAACACTTGTGTGACTTCAGTAATGTACAGAGCTTGTTCTGTTTTTACTCTGTCTTGACTGCGACCTTGACATGCTGGGAACTGGTTTTATACACTAGCTGATATATTAACAGAATTATAGTTAATGACATATGCAGGAAGGGATTTGTGCATCAGTGGAAGTGGAGTGCAGATGTTTTATTGTTCTGTGAAAATATTTTTGATTCTTGTCCATTTATGATTGAACTTAATTCAGGAAATGAAAGCTTAGCTCAGGAAAAAGATTACACATGGTTGTCCTTCTAAAGGCATAAATAACAACAAAAGTACCATAATCTGTGAAAATGTTAATATATTTCAGAAAAGTTATGCACTTTCTTATTGTTTAAATGCCTTCATCAGCTCCTTCAGCACAACTTAAATCTATAGGCTTTGTGATACTTAGGATATTGTTCTTCTGTTTGTACATCAGTGGTTTGGGTGAGTAACTTTTTCTGCCTCTGGACCTTGAAAAGAACACTCTCGTTTGTCTGGATTTATTCTCTTTGCAAATCAGCTGATCTTAAAGAGATTTTTCAATAAGTCAAAAAAAATTATGCGTCAATAAACTTCAGGAATAAAGGTCAGACAAGAACTGAGTGTTTTGTTCCCATGTTTAGCTTATTGTTGAGTTGCATCTCAGCTGGTGTGAAGTCTGGTGTAAAGTGCCTCCTTCCCTTGGTTCAACATTGTTTCCGTTTACAAGTGAAAAGTGACTGAAATGGTTGAGGTGTGTCAGGATAGCCGCAAGACTGCTTTGGGACAGAACTGTTGAAGTTTTACGTTAGARGGCAGTAGATTTAAATTCTGCTTTTCTCTAGAGAAGTTAAGTTTTTAGAAAAGGGAGAAAGGATCCATTTTATTTAGAACTGAAAGCTCAATTTTCTAGCTGTGGTGTGCAGTGACGATATGCTTCTGAAGAGAATTACTCCTGTTTGTGGTGATGGTGATTGCTGCAACTATGAGGTATTCTGACAGAAGTATAATAATACTACCATTGATATTCTGGCCAATTCCAGTGCTTGATAACTAGATYATCTTGTGTCAATCTGCTTTAAGTGGAATGGTGACTTTTTCAGACTGTTCTTAGATGTTTATGGATGTTCATTTCAGTTGCAGCTGTAGTTTTAATGGGAAGTTTTATAACTTTCTGAGACTTATCTGGGCAAAAGAAATTATGTAATGCAAATTGTCCTTTTGACTGTAGGAATTTGATGAATCTTCACCAAAACGTCCAACAAATCCCTATGCCTCCTCAAAAGCAGCTGCAGAATGTTTTGTTCAATCTTACTGGGAAAGGTACCAAGTAAGTTAATACWATCTTTAAAAACACTAAAGCCCATACTTAACAGCATCTGTACTATATGCACTAAGAATATAAAAGAAAAATGGATAACACAGTGCCACCTCTTTCCTGATTGCTAGTTTTGTGGTTCGATTGGATCAGAGGATGTCCGTCATTCTTATTTCTGGAGATAGTACAAAGGGATTAGAAAAGGTCAAGTATTTTCAAACATTTTTAAAAATTTGAACTGTAATGTCTAAAGTGTTCTCTTTGATAAAATGGTTGGAAAAACATTAGCAATTGAAAAAACAGTGTTAAACTAGGAAKAAATTTGTTTATACAGAAATAAAATATGCAGAATTCAAGTCACATTAAGGATTAGATTATAGTGAAACTAAAAAAAGAGAAARGGAAAGAAAGAAAAATTAAWCTGACTGTTATTTGGGTTTGCTTAAGCAGAAGTATTTACTTTTGAATGCCTTAGGTTTTTTGTTTCTTAAATGTCTTTCTGCAAAATTGCTTTTGACAAAAAATTGACTTGATATGGTGTTAGTAACTGAAGTCTTTACCTGGCATAAGAAATAGTAAGTCTCTAGCCAGACATATACTTATGCGTGTTTGTGTATCTGTGTGGTTTTTGTAACATTCTGTGGCTGATTCCTAACAAGACTAGGAAATTAGGAACATTTGTCACTCATGTTACATGACAAGCTGAGAAGACTGGATACTCATGTGTTTTTGACGGAAGCATATATAGCTTGATTTATTAATATACATATCAGATTTCAGATTCTTGACTGGGTATTATGTATGTGTTATTAATCTGCAGGAAGCTTACGGATTTTTGTTCAAAAGTACTTGATTTCTTATATAATCACATGCATGTTTAATATTCTTAAGTTTCCAGTTGTTATTACCCGGAGCAGTAATGTTTATGGACCACACCAATATCCAGAAAAAGTAAGTTAAATGTATGCTTTACTCTGAGCTTCAGTACAGTGTGAATCAGAGTTTGAGAGTGATATGTTATTTTTTTCTTCATAAGAATGAACTAATTTTCCCACAAAGTATTGTCTTGCAAGTGCATTAGTCTGTGCTTAGCCATGGCTGTGTGTTTTGGTCTCATACTAACACATCAACATGACTGATGCTTTATTGACATCCAGAATTAACGTATAAGTTTAGAGCTTGTCAAATATCTACGTGACTGTTGCCACAGTAACTGTTCTGGAATTTTCCTAGTTTTCAGAAGATATTTAACTGTCGTATGTCTAGCAGTGTCGCTGCCCTTCCCRCTCCTCCCCTCAAGTTATGTTAATTCACATTTTATGTGCTGTCATTGGGGATGTTAAATAACAGATAAACATCATTTTAAAAGGTGAACTGGGAGAGCGTGATATATTGGGTATGAARGCAGATGTTTTAACTTGCAAGGCCAATAAATAAAATGAACCTATAGCAGTCAGAAATATGGGGAGAAGTGCAACAAAATGACTTGTGGGTTTTTTTGCATTTATCCATGCTTATCTTGCAGGGGCTTACACTTTTAAATAAACTAGCTGTTTTGATGCATATCTAATACTGAGCTTGTGTGCATTCTGTRGTGTTGTCATAATGACTTTATTTCCTGTCTTGATAAATAAAAATAATAATTAAAAAAAAACACAAAAGGAGCAATGGTGTACAAAATACTCTGCTTACACCAGGAAAAAAGAATACTTGCAATTTCTAGGCTTAATGCATTCTTTGAATAGACTTTAAAAAAACTTACAATACTAAAGATTATTAAAATGCTTGGTGATACTTACTGGTGAAGGATCATATTCTTTATAGAATAACAGCTTCTAAAATAAATTGGAGTAACAGTTTTCTTGTTTAACTGTTCAGGTTATTCCAAAGTTTATCTCTTTGTTGCAACAGAACAGAAAATGGTATGTAAGTTGATTTTTTTTTTTTTTCTTTGTGTGGTATTTATGCTACAGAAACTATGATTATAGTCATAATTAGGTAGTATGGCTTGGAAAACAACAATTTCTTAACATGTTATGGCTTTCTTTAGTAATGGGATTATTTTTCAAAAGTATTTAAGGATTGTATGCAAAGAAGCTATTTAATTTAAGATACCTTCATGTAACTTTAAATAGAAGCATTCAATTTAATAGTCTGCATTTAAAGCAGTTTTGCTGGTTAGAGTAACAAGAATCTTTTGCCTTTTGTTTTTTTAAGCTGTATTCATGGTTCTGGACTTCAAAGAAGGAATTTCCTTTATGCCACTGATGTAGTAGAAGCATTCCTTACTGTCCTGAAGGAGGGGAAGCCAGGTGAAATTTATAACATTGGAACTAATTTTGAGATGTCCATTGCCCAACTTGCTAAGGAGTTAATCCATTTAGTGAGTAAACAATTATAATACTTTTTCTTAGCAGTCATTGTGTGTAGGCTGTATGAAGAGTTGTACTGTAAACCTTTTGTAGCACTGTGAGACAGTTAAGTGTTTGAGGTGGGAGAAGTCAATCTGCAAGCCTTAGAGTAATGTGCTACCCTTTCTGTGGCAGCTATRGCATGAAAATGCAGTACAGACTATCATGCAGTGCATTGCATTACTGCATTAACTATCCTGAACAGGATGTAGGGGACATGATGAATGAATACYGTTCAACTTTTCATGCTATTTGCTTCAATTTCTGTTTGAGAGTGTGGCACTATCGAACTTTTAAGTTACGAATGTTTAAGAGCTTGGAAGAGGCGGAAAAATTATTAGAATTGTTCTAAATAGTTCTGATAATTTCAGCAGTTTGACAACTCAGTTTAGACAAAAGACAGCTTCCCTTGACAGAGTTAAATATTGATAACAAATCTAATTTTTAAGTGTGTGTAAAAAGACAGTATAAGATATTTGGATTCTCCCTCCCCCTAACAGATAAAGAAGACCAGTTCAGAATCTGAAATGGAGCACTGGATGGATTATGTYAAAGACAGGTAAGAAAATAGCAAAATATATGCAAGATAGTTTTATTCTGAAGGTTTCTGGGTCTCTTGCTTGATAAACTCTTCTGTAGAAGAGTTCCTGTCCTTCAGAAAGGACTCTGCTCTTGAGAGAGTAGGAGCTGTTCTGCTTTCTTAACTTTTTATGGATTTTTACATCTATGAACTGTACAGAACACTTCATAGAAAAAATATGAGCTCTATTTTTTTATTTGGATCTTTAGGTCAGAGTTTTGTATTTAAGGGGAGTATGTACTGCTGATGTCCAAAGGCTAACTGTCTTCAAACTTTCTTCAGACTTCTCAGCAATGAAGTCTGCCCTACAAAAGGGATAGTGTAGTAGCTAAACTTTTTCTTAATGACAGTCTTTTTTCAGTACTTTGTTGCATTCTGCATAACTTTGATGAGATGAATCCCATTGTTTCTCATCTACCCTTAGTTCTTTGCAGTTAATGGGGCTAGTCTGTTCATGTCATAGGAATCTTCAAAATTGAAGCACATGTAATATGATGTCTTGAGGACAACAATGTACTGAGTTTCTAATTAATAAAGCAATCTAATCAAATCATTTTCCTTGTGTGTTTCATACTTTGTCAGACCCACCAATGACCTGAGATACCCAATGAATTCAGAAAAAATGCATAACTTAGGATGGAGACCTAAAGTGCCTTGGAAAGAAGGAATAAAGAAAACAAGTATGACTACCTTTTATACTAACTGATTTGGATGTGATGGGAGAATGAAAAGGGAGAGGGGAAAATGAGTATGTAGCTTAATGAGAAGCTAAGGAGAATGAACTTAAGATTTTAATTTTGCATAAAATGGACTCCTCTTTAGTGAATTTACCTGTTTAAAAAAAATAATCATGGTACAGTAGCATCAGGTACTAGAGTTAAATCATCTTTTTAATGCTAGAATAAGTCTTGGATTAGGACTCTGTAAAGAAGAAGGTAGATAATTGGGATCTTATAGAGTAACACTTTATATAAAGAATTCTGTTACTCTTGCAATACCTATGGAATCTTTGAATTTCCCTGCTGTTATCTCTGTCCAATTTGATTCACCAGCATTCTCTTCATACTAGTTGAATGGTACAAAGAAAACTTTCACAACTGGAAGAACGTAGAGAAAGCTTTGGAGCCCTTTCCTGTGACAGAGCCATTTACACAGCTTGATGTTCCATAAGGTGGAAGAAAACCTGAAGGAATTTATTCTACCTCACACAATTTTTTTCTTCGAAGTCTGCAATCAAKTGACCGCACTGAACTTCTTATGTATTCCAGATATGCGAACCGTTATGAAGAGAGAACTACAATACCGCATGACTTTGGAAGGGCTTTCAGCACTTTATATAGATTTAACCTATTAATCTCAGCTCTTGGTGCAATATTATATCCTCATTAGGTATTGATTTTCTTTTTTTTAAAAAGAATTCTACAAGACAAAGAATTTTTATAAYGCTGTAAATTTATATAGCTGATGTCAAACCTGCCTTATTCATTTAGAATAAGAATATTGTGATTGCTACTACTAGGACTTCCAATGAAAACTTTTATTTGTTCTGAAATCTTTTATCTGTGCTAGTCTGTTTTTGCAATGTAATATATTTGTTCTGTCACAGTGAAGAATTCTGTTTAATTAAGAGGAAAAGAAGCTGAAGAGTATAATTCAATTGATAAAAGCTAGATATGAATCCCAGATGCTTCACAATCCTTTTCTCTGTTGGTGCAGTATTACTTTCTGCAGATGACTGTTAAAGACCGTTACCTGCTCTAACTTCAAATGTCTCTTCCTTCCCCCCCCCTTTCCTTCTTTTTTTCCCCCCTTTCTCCCCCCCCCCCCCCCCCCCCCCCCAAAAAAGAAAGAAGTAGCAGATATTAAAATAATAATAATGCTTCCAGAAAATTTAACTTCAATGTCTGATTTAGATTTCATCTTTAGTGTATTATGGACTCTTTAATTTCCTTCTTATCTCTTAAACTGTAACAAGCTTGAAATACTGTAATACAGTTAACATTCAAATGATGTATCTTCCTTTGTTATGAGGACCATTTACAGATAAAAACTTAAACGGTGTTTTTTGTTTTTATTTTTTTCTGCTCTAGAGAATTGTGGGTTGGCACACTTTATTCAATGCAGTGTTTCACAAGTTTTCTATCAAATATTTTTAAAGAAGAAACAATACTTGAGTTTTCATTTTGAGGAAACTTCAATTCTGTGAATGTGTCAATGAGATTCTTTCCAAAGTTGATTATTAATAAAAGTTACTGTGTTTGTTTGCCTGGCTTTTCTCAATGAAAAACCTATAGTCGCAAAAGGCAGAAATTACAAGACACTTGTATGTTATACTCTATTAGAATATTTTGCATACTGGATACTAAGATTAAGCTTGTACAATTGAATCACTGTTAAATAGACTAAAAAATGGTAATATTGAAGTATGTTCTTAGTATCTGCATTTTCTTCAGACTGAGAAATATTCATCTTTCTGATCAGTTTGCATTTTACAAGTCTATACCAGAAATAGCTKCAAAGATCTGTATTAAACTATACTTTTGCTTATTATGGCAGCTGCACTGGATTAAATGGAGTAAAAAGTATAGATCTTTCACATCTGTTCATGCTAAAAGGAAGATGCTTCTTACATCCAGTCTCCTTTAGAATGCAAGAGTCTCTTTAAAATAAAATTCAAGTAGCTTGTAATAAGATGTTACCAAATCTGAGGAAAAGTGTAGTCTGGTTTATTGAACAGATCTTTAGAAAGTATTCTGAATTTTTGGGAGATGAAGATGCGGTCTTTAGTGAAATTTCTGTAACTGTGAACAAGAAATAAAGAGTGGATTTTTTTAAAAGGGTCTATTAATTTTTAATGGAAAATATTCACCTAATTCACTTAAATGCTTTTGAAGATTTACTCCTTCCATGTTTTTGAGATCTTGGCTTGGTGTTCCTACTTTTTATCCATTTATTTATTTCTTTCATGCAAAAGGCTTTTGCTTTGAGCTACTTAGATACTGTAGATCAGGTTACCTTAGCAGGTGAATGCTCTGGGAAGAACTGCTTTTTGAGGGAAAAGTCTTTACTGTTAAATAAAACAGCTTGTTTTTCTGTTAGTTGTCTGGCTTCAGTGGAAAGAGACAAAGGATGAACCAGTGAACTGCTAACGTGGAGAGGTGTAACAATTTTTTTAATTTAGTTTACTATTTTTACTCAGGAAAGAAAAAACATTTGTGCAGAATATGAAGATAGCCGTATAAAATATAGTGAGCAAGGTAATCTTTGCTCCCATTTTCTCAAGGTTTGGGTCGTAGGACAAATTGAAGTTAGACCAATAAGAAAATCAATAAAGTGAATAAATATGTATGCAACTGAAACTGGTTAAGGCTTTTTAAGGGGAAAGGCTAGCACTTGATTGAAAAAAAAAGGGACCTGAGAAATTTGGGTTTTTTATCCAGGTTCTTTCACAGATCAGAAGTTTACACCTGGGAAGTTATTTGGGAGCAGCTTTTCTTGGGCCAAGAAAATAGCTTTTCTTGGCGCGCTCTGTTCTACACTAGGATGGAGCGGAAAGGTTGTGGGTGAAAMCCCCCCCCCYYTTTTTTTTAAACCAGTGATTCTATTCTAAGTAGTATAAAGTACCACAGGTTCAGTTCCCCATAAAATAAAACTGTAAATAATGTTCCATTTTGCTAAAACTTTATTCTGATGCTCTTTAAACAGCCATGAAATGCAAATACAATTTTTCCTTTTCAGTTATTGGGATTCTTGTACAAAAGGTTAAATTTTGCTGAGGAAAAATATATTTTTTTATTAAACATACTGTATCCAACTATGAATCATCCTGTTCTTTTCT
>NW_028186346.1:3500499-3526012 GCF_003343005.1 Rhea americana | reverse complement strand
CTTGTTCATCTTTAATAGCTTTGGTTTTGTGGTAATGCATATGGAAACTCTGATGTCAATAGTGTTTTAAGTTTCATGCCTGTAATCACACTTTTGGAGTTTTTCTGTGCCAGAGATCACAAGATTATGTTAGCTGTCTCAGTACAAGGCTCGCTCATTAAGTGATTACGCTCGTCGTTTCTGAGCAGAACAGTCATTGCCAGTGGCAATGGAAACTCATGAGAAGATGAGATTTTTGTATTAGTATGTTGTTATTGCTGCACCTTTTCTATTACATTAAAAAAAAAACCCAAACAAACAAAAAAAACAAAACAAACCCAAACTCTCCCTACCTGAAATTTTGTTTAGAGGCACTAGGAAGGAGCTGCTAACTCAGTCATCATTTCTGTTTCTGAAAGCATGTCTCGTGTCCAGATGTGCAAAGTRTGGCTACTGGAAAACGCTTGTCACACAAGATTTTTCCAGACGCTTGACAGCTTGAGAAAAACGACGTATGTCACCATATACTTTTAGGGCTAGCTTGGGAGAAGACTGCTGCTTCCTTACTGCAAAAATGAGCAATATGTTCAGCTCTGCAATTACTGAGGAAGAGACAGAGCTGTGTTTGGCTTTACTAGACTAACAAGGTGGAGAAGCAGTGGACCACCTTGCAAAGCAGCAGTTCCGTGTTCACACTGTATCTGCCTTTGTGGCAAGGCTAAATTTTAATTGAAAAGACCTGAAATCAAATTTGTTTGTGGTATTCCTTGAATTAGGTAATGGAGAATAAATAACAGCTACTTTCTTGTGCAAATTGCTCACTTCTTTCTCCTGCATGTAGTACTACCCTAAGAACAAGATGTGCTCAAAAMCGTGCTGTGCTTCGCAGCGAGGACGGTCTGGCTGCGCCGCCGCGTTGCTGCGCCCCGGCAGAGGGGAACSGGCCCCGGCGCGGCCCGAGCAGCGAGTCGCGGAACTGCTCGGGCAGCGCCGGAGGCGAAAGGGCCGCGCGGGGTCCCGACGAGAGGGTTTCGGCTCAGAAATGCCTTTGTGGCGAGACCTGAGCACCGCACMCGCGCCAGCCGAAATAGCTCAGTTGGGAGAGCGTTAGACTGAAGATCTAAAGGTCCCTGGTTCGATCCCGGGTTTCGGCAGACGCTGMTTTTTGTTTCGTTTCCGCTGCCGCGCAGGGGAAACCCTTTTCGGTCGCTCCCGGGCCCCCGCCTCTGCTCGCCCCGCTGCCACCCCCCGCCGCAGACGAGGGCACGGACGCCTGGAGCCGGGAAGCGAAAGGAAGCAGGGAGCTGGGCGGCGTGAAGGGCGGGAGCACCGAGGCCCAATTCCCTGAACCTCGGCGTTGCTCGGACGTCGAGCCGCGGCTGGAGCTGCTCCTGCTTCACACGGAGATTAAAGAATAGCCTTTATGGCCAGAAAAACCTAGTAATGAATGTAACTTAGTCCTTACAACYCAGCTAACCCCTCCACCCGCTTTTTTTACTTTTATGTGGGGAGCAATAAATCGGATTTTTCTGAAGTGTGTCTTTAAGGAGGGCATCTCTTTTTTTTTTGGTCTGAAGACATCAAGAGACAGAAAAGTCACTAATTCTCTTGTTAATTTGTTGCAACCGTTCCTAATATATTCCTTATTTTAGTTTGAATCTGTTAAATTCTAGCTATCTGTCGCTGTTAACCCTTCTCCCTGCTAGCTTAAAGATCTCTTCACTACCCGGCATTTGCTTCTTGTGAAGGCTTATTAATCAAGCCATCACTCTGCTGTTATTTTGATACACCAAAGAAATCAAAATCTTTAAATGTCTCACTTTAAGAGCCTTTTCCCTATTTTCGGACAAATTTTTTGAAG
The DNA here is from genome assembly GCF_003343005.1 of Rhea americana. Lineage (NCBI taxonomy): Eukaryota > Metazoa > Chordata > Aves > Rheiformes > Rheidae > Rhea > Rhea americana. Next base: position 3,524,172 of record NW_028186346.1, on the reverse strand, counting down.
ACTTTTCAGTATACTGACACCAGGGCAATACGCAGAAAAAAGCCTTCCAGGGTTGGTGCCACCAACGCAAAAAGTTGAAGTAAATCATCTCCTAACCTCCTTTCAGTAATCCTTAAACTGGTCATGAAAAGGTTTTGCTTTCTTATCACAGCATCTGAATTGCTTACCTGGAGAGCGCTCACTGCTGGGGAATATCTGCTCAATGCAGAGGGGAGAACGGTTACTTCAGCCCCTGCTAGCAGGATAGGTGATGGACAGTATGACTGCATAATGGTATTACCGTTTTTTCCCAACAAAATTTTAAGCCTTTAAAAGTGTATTAAGACTGCCCAGTCAAGCACTCGTAGACAGAAGGAAATGTAAAAATTAAGATTACTTGTCCAAAGTTATCTGTACTCTTATGAGAGTAATGCAAGAAATAAATATTTTTTTCCAAAGAACATTTTTCTAACGTTAGACTTGCTCTTGAGGACTGGCCCTGCCTGTACAGTGTGGTCACAAGCTGGCTGGCCAAGGGGCAAGGACTTGGTCCCAGGCCTGCTTCTAGGTACCAGTATAGACATATACTGTAAATGCTACATTGGAAATTTAGGTCCTGTCTGCCACAGAGTTTCCTCAAGCGCCGGCATAGGTGTAGGCTGCTCTTTCCCACTCCCGAGGTCTTATTTTTACTGTGGGATCCCAGGTGCRTGGATATGAGATCATTATGTGCTAAAATTCTGTATAAAATTTACATTTTTAAAATAAGGATAGCGATACCAATTATCTTCTCAGAGTTTGTGTGAAGCAAAACACATATTTCTGTGAAACACTGAAATACTAAGGGCAATAGCCATGGGGACATTGGCAAGAAAATCTAAATTTTGTTCAGTATGGGATTTGGTGAGCAGGCGCTGATTAAGGCCTCAGGTCTTATGTGGAAAAAGAGGATAAAATTAAGTACTGCAGAGATAATCTTAATTCTGGTATTTTTTAACTTCTGTCTGTTTGATTTTGCAGGCTTGATGCAGATTTCTAATGCGATTTGGCAGGCTCTGGGAAAATAACCCCGAGGGGTGTTGCTTTATTGTTTTTATGTCACACCACATTCAGACATTTTTCATTCAGCTTTATCTGCTTTACACCATCTTTTTGTCCACATTGCTTCTTTCTCGGTTTCTTCTTGCCAGTGAACATCTCTACATCCGTTTATTGTTCTATAGCTTGTTTCTTCAGGATGAACCCCCTGCTAGGAAGCCCATCCAGGCTACTTTCGTGTCTACCTCGATAAGCCTTTGCTTTTTAATCATAAAGTTCCTTCTGTGCAACTGGGAAACTCCTTTGTCACTACTGATACGGTTGCAAGTATTTTTAAAATGAGTATCAAATGCTGAAGCTGATACCTCACTGGGATTCAGAGGAAAAGTCTAGATTTATAATCATGTTTCAGTCTTAATCAAACATTCAAAATCTGGTAGATTTGGCTGATACGTTTTTTTTTTTTTTCCATGACCGTCTTTGGCTACCGAGTCACTGTTTTAAGTGAATGAAAGCTGCAGCAGCAGCTCTGGGAGAGGTGTATCGCACCCACCGGCTCAGCTACAGCCGTAAGTACAACTTGTGACAACAAGGTATGACACGTGATGAAGCAGCTTAAGGGTTTACTTTGAAACGCCTTCTAGTTGCTGTTTATAGCAGTGGCCAAAACAACGTATGGTGCCTAGCACACTGCATGGGCTTTTTGAGGGTTTTAGCAAGTTCAGGTATTGCTCAGGCGAGACCTTCTGCCTCCTGGTGCRTGTCCCCAGACTTCCACATCTGCTCGGTCTAACAAACCCCCTCCTTGTCCCTCCAGACAGTTTCTGCACCTGATGTTTGCTACAGTCTTGTCCGCCTCACAGCTGTGAAAAAAATTTTGCTCATTCTTACATGCAGCAAAAATTCCTTCTTTTGGCATTGAAAATTGGGTCTGTCTGTTAGAAAAGATTTCTGCCTCTTAATTAGCACTTTCCTGACTTTGACCTCTGCACCTTTTTCAGACATCCATTAAAATTCTGTTAGATATTTAGTATGATCAGTGCAAGGATCCCACAATCATAAAGTCAGATTCATGATAATTTTTTTTTAATTTAATAATAACTATTAGTTATCAGCCATCTGGTTTCTGATCCCATAGAAGAACTAGAATTATATTTTTCAACTTTCTGGGAAAGAAATCTATTTAAAAAGAAAATCAAAGTTTTCGGCTAATCATGCTTTTCTAGGATCTGGCCCTCTACATTCAAATCTTACTTTTTTTTGTGTGTGTGCGAGCTAGAAAGTTAGGAGAGATTTATTCCATTTGAGTTCCTCTCAGGAACTCCTTGTAAATCAGCTTTCTGATCCACGTCCTGGGACTTTGSGGGTTTCTGTTTTTGCAATATATCACAGTGTTCTTGCTTTGTGTTTTTGTAGTAATGTAGAGTTCATGGTACACGTAATCTGTGATAGTTAACAAGGCAGATTTTGTGTAGTTAAATGAGTCTTTACCTTCAGTCTTGCTATGCTTATCAGCTTTATCTTTATTCCTTGGGGATCCTTAGAGGAACAGCGTATTTTTTGTTCGGCTGTATGTTTGTCTTCTTGCTTAAAGCAAGGGAGCATTCACTACTTTGACCAACAATGTTCTTGGGATTTAGCCCACATGACAGGAGGGATGAATATCTTTTGTTTCATTTTGTATTTTCTGTTAGTATAAATACTAGTTTTGGTATCTTGAATAAAAAGTGTGAGAGAATTGTATCTTCTGGAACTGAGGACTAATATAAAATCAGGACATTAAAGATTTCTGATATCATTTGAAATATTCTGTTTCCACTGCCTTTCAAATTATTTTTTACATGGTGCAGAGCCAAATCTGGTTAAGGCTTCATATTTCTTTTGCTGTGATTCAGACCATTTCTTGCACTACTGAATCATAGAGATGAGGTCCTCTGTCTACCCCTCTCATACTGATCTCTGGCTTACACATTTCTGACTTTATTCTGAAAGACAGGTCATGAAGGCAGCCTGTGTGTTAGTCAGACTGCAAGCTTTTTACAGTTTTTGCCCAACATCGGTAAAGCTCCACATGTGCCAAAACTAGAATATTGAAATAACTTAAGTTTCGGTTTGCATTTTATCAACCAATATGAATCTGCTGTATAGAAACTGGGTAGTCTTCTACCATGGTCATTTAGAGTAAGATTCACTTCACTTAACTTTAGGCATTTAATATTTCAGCGTCTGGCTGAGACAGGGTCTGAGATGCCTGTCCGAGAACGCTGGATTGAGAATTGGCTGAAAGGCAGAGCTCAGAGGGTTGTCTTCAGTGGCGCAGTTGGAGGCCTGCGGCTAGTAGTGTTCCCCAGGGCTCAGTACTGGGTCCCATCCTGTTCAACTTCTTCATCAATGACCTGGACGAGGGGATGGAGTGCCTCCTTAGCAAGTTTGCGGATGATACAAGCTGGCAGGAGTGGCTGATATACCAGAGGGCTGTGCTGCCATTCAGAGAAACCTGGACAGGCTGGAGAGCTGGGAGGAGAGGAACCTCCTGAGGTTCAACAAGGGCAAGTGCAGAGTCCTGCACCTAGGGAAAAATAACCCCATGGATCAGTACAGGCTGGGGGCTGACCATCTGGAGAGCAGCTCTGCAGAAAAGGACCTGGGAGTGCTGGTGGATGACAGGTTGACCATGAGCCAGCAATGTGCCCTTGTGGCCAAGAAGGCCAATGGTCTCCTGCGGTGCATTGGGAAGAGTGTTGCCAGCAGGTGGAGGGAGGTGATCCTGCCCCTCTACTCAGCCCCCGTGAAATCTCATCTCGAGTCCTGTGTCCAGTTCTAGACTCCCCAGTACAAGAGAGACATGGAGCTACCGAGAGAGTCCAGCTTTGGGTTACAAGGATGATCAGAGGGCTGGAGCATCTGCCCTGTGAGGAACAGCTGCRAGAGCTGGGCCTGTTCAGCCTGGGGAAGAGAAGACTGAGGGGGTATGTTGTCAATGTGTATAACTACCTGAAGGGAGGGTGTCAAGGGGATGGGGATGAACTCTTTTCAGTTGTCCCGTGTGACAGGACAAGAGGCAATGGGCAGAAATTGAGGCACAGGAAGTTCTACCTGACCGTGAGGGGGAATTTCTTCCCTGTGAGAGTGACGGAGCACTGGACCAGGTTGCCCGGAGAAGTTGTAGAGTCTCCTTCTCTGGAGATCTTCAAGGCCCACCTGGATGCAACCCTGTCTACCATGCTGTAGGTGACCCTGCTGAGCAGGGAGGTTGGACTAGATGATCTCCAGAGGTCCCTTCCAACCCTACTGATTCCATGACTCTGTGATTCTATGAATGGGATGGGCCATCYGGTGGAGGTGCTTGTTTCTCTTCACTGACTGTTTAGGAACCGCAGGGTAATTGAGATTTAGTTCYCTACCTTCCAGTCACCTATAGTTAATATATATAAGGTATCTATGCTAGCTTATATTCTTTGCCTGTCTGTGTAGTCAGTCCGGGTTAGAGGATGATGAGGTAACTAGAGGTAACAAAGTTTTTGGACAGCCTTTAGGCATGTGGTCACTACAGCCCTGGTCTGCAGAGAGGTATAGTCAGGCTCTCAGGTGGTAGATCTCTTTGACAGTATTTGCACGCTGTCAGCTGAAGATGCTGAGATAAATGATGTTGCTGACTCAGGATGGTTTCCTCTGCCAGTCAGCACTGTACTTATCAAAACTGTAAGTAGCTTAAGTTTTCCTCTGTGTTTCTACAGATGGTAGACATTAGAAAAAGTGTGTCCATTTAGATGAAAAATGACATGGTACTAAATCTCATTAGCAGAATGATGATACTACTTCATGATCTCTGAAGAGGTTTCTCAGAGGTGTCAGACAAGCTAATAAGACAGAAGAAAAATTTCACAAAGGAAATGAAAATGTTCATAAATTATCTCAGACGAAAAATGAATAGAACTACACTAAGGCAATGCCTGACTTAGAAGCGTAAAAAGGTATCAGCGGTTTCTAAATGTTTATTTCAGGCTGTGAAAAGTTCTAGCAGAGTTGACACAGATATCTGCTGTACTAAAGCCCTGTAGGATTTTAGGACCTTTTTAAACAAATTGTGTATGTTGTATGCTTCAGATAGCATGTATCGTTGGAGGGAGAGAAGCAAAATGTCCTCACATCTGGAACTTTGGAAGTGGAYGTTTTTAAGCAGTGGGACTTTCCTGTTACAGTCAGCTCCAGACTTGTGAGAGGTAAGTTCACTTGGGCCACAAAGCCCATTTCAGTGTGGAATCCAGACTGGATTTATCTGTCTACTGTAGTCCTCTGAAGCGTATTGAGCATCACTGAACAAACACCGTATAATATCCTATGATAACTAAATGGGGAAGGTTAGGTCTTTGTTTGGTGCAACTCATCCCCTACCCCTAAGGTAGGGAGACTAAAGAGGCCAAGGGAATTTCAGTCTAAAAACATCTATTTCTCTCCATGAACAGAGGAACCTATAAAGGAAGCTTAGGGTGATTAGTCAGATGTAGATTATCTATAATCAGTAGATATCTAACATAAGACAAGATAGTATTTAACCTCTAGGGTGACTAGGAGGTCTGCTGATAAGGCCRGGGAAAGACCAATGAGGAGAATTCAAAAAACAAGGAAAGTTCGAGTGAACAGAGTCCAGATTGATGGGATACAAACACAGCAGCCTTGTAGCTGCCAAGAAAAGGAAATTCGCCCAAAGGCTGTGAAACTGTCTTTAGCTCATGTTGAATTCTTGGCTGCAATCTTGTCGTATATTATCTCTGAGGCCTGGTTAGATAACTCTTCTCTGAATTACTCTTCTGTTCTAACAATGTATGGATATATTATAGCAAGTATGTCGGTTTTCAATGAGACTTCTAAGGAAAGGAAGTTGGCAAATTAGAAAGGCCCTGGATAAATAACATAAATGTGAGATGGCAGCAGCTGATGACACTGTTCATCTCAAGAGGCACTTTGTGAAAGGGCAGAATCATGAGATCTCCAGAGCTGCTCTGCATGGCCAAACTTTGTACTCATTCTCCCAGTCACAGGACAGGGGGATGAAGAATATGATTATGGAAGGGCAGTGATTTGTGTTGGAGGAAGGAAGAGAGAGGACACTGTTGAATGAGAGCCTGTGCACATGTATGTGTATGTGTATGAGAGAGGAAAAGTAAAATAGGGTGAGAGGATAAAGATAAGTATGGAGGAAAGAGTGCAGGAGGCCTATGCTTAAGAAGGGCGGGAGAGATACACTTAAGAAGGGCAAGAGAGAATGGAAATGAGCAATTAAGTAAGTAAGAAAGTAAGAAGAAAAATCCCTCCAACATAGAGACAGAAATCAACGAGCATAAATACAGGGATGTAAAAGGCTGAAAAATTATCAKAAGACTCACTAGAAATGAAAAATAATCTTGCAAGGGTAAAGAAATCTACATTGCTAGTAGGAGGGCACAGTGACAATTACTCCTTTTCCTTCCGACATCATCCCATATTTTAATTTKGAAATATTTGAAAAATTTGGAAGATTGGAGAAACTTTTTTTCTGAGATGTACTATTCTGAGGTGTAAACCTAAGAGGACAAAGTTGTTACTCTAACTGCTCTTTTTTTTCCCAGATTTAATTACTTGAATGTTTTTGTGCAGATCTGGTTGCACCTAGTTACCTTACAGTAAAATCAAATAAAAACCAGTCAAATATGAACAAGATCAGCGGATGTAAGAACAGCTATCCTTTCGTGTGTGTGTGTGTGTGTGTGTGTGTGTGTGTGTGTGTGTGTGTGTATTCTCTGACGTCTAATAATGTTCATTGTCCATAGTTTCACACTACAATCTTTACCTCAGCTGGACACTCGCCAGCTCTCTCTCTTCCACTTTCCCACCTAGCGTGTTCTAGTTTTACCGAAACTCCTAGGAAATCTATGTCCTGTTACGAGATATTACTCTTTAGGATCTGTTCACTATACTGACTAGATGTCTATTGGCTGTTATGGGAACTTAGATACCTAGCTGCTAGGTAGATTCATATATATGGTAAACATAATTAAACTATCCTGGTCTTGAATTGACTGTCATCCTGTATATTTTTTTTCAGACATTTCTCAGTGAGAATTTCAAAAATAACCCAGTAATGCATAATTGGTGGCAGTATTGGAAAAGCATGCCTCAGRTCGTGTTGGTTACTCTATGAAATTCAAGTACAATTCAATCAATTATCAGCTGAAATATTTATCTATCACTTCAAATACTACCAAAAAGGGGGAGTGAGTGTAAGCTTTGGATAAAGTTTAGCATGGGTTCATTTCTATTCAAAACATTCTGTTTATGGCAAATTTCATGTCATGCATAAGAAAAAGATATGTGATATGATTTTTGGAGTAATGAAAAATATAATAAAGTGTTATAAATTGAGTTTCTTGCCAACTAGTAGGCCTTTTTTTGTCCAGACTGGAAATTCTTCTCCCCAGAAGTAGAAGCTCTGCTTTCTTAGATGAAATTTGACAGTGTATATACCCCTAAACAAATGTAAAGGTGATTTAGCAGAGCAAAGGATCAGATGTGTAATCTTATCTTGCTTTACAAGAAAAGAAAATAAAAACGTTGTCAATGGCCAAGATTTCAAAAAGTGTTCATCAGTTTTAGTTGCTGAGCTTTAGATACCACRGACGGACCTGACTGAGTGAGTTTGCTTCTTACCATATAATGTGCCTATGGAGCACATACATGGTTGTTGCTTTTCCTGTCTCTTTTCTTTCCACTTTGTCCTTTACTCTTTCCATCTCTGCATTTTTCCACGTGGAATTATCTTTCTTCTTGTCATCTTCAGAATTATCACCTGTCATTATGAATCATCATGTGGCTTACTCTTTCTTTTGATATATTGATTTCCACAAAAATTTATGTGTAGAGTGTTTCATTTTGCCCAGAATTCTTTCAAAAGACTAAAAGACTAAATCTCTGACTTGGTGCTAATCTGTCCCTKAGTACAGTAAAAGGACCCTGAGAAACAATACCGTCTTTTAGGGGGAAAAAATGTAAACTTACTATCTACTTACTGCTCAGGAATTCTGTATTACTTGGGTGAACTGTGTTTGGTGATTTTTTTTTCTTTTTTGCCTGTACCTTTGTGTATTCTGCTTCTTTATTTCCATTCTTGCCAAAAAAATATGTMATGTATTTACTCAAAGATGAGCATATATCTGTGTTGATATATTTATTTGCTGCCCTTTGACAATAGGTTGAAGAGTTTGATAGTAGGGGTGAATCTGAGCATGAATCCAGGCTACAAGATAGCTGAAATACTTTGTTCTTGTACATGAATATAAAGCCTAAATATTTTAACTAACAAATTAAATGTAATTTCAGCTTGATCTCAGTAGCTCAAAGCTCTTGAAAGAAACAGTATGGTCAAAATTTGAATCAATGGGACTTTAGCCACTACTCTTATGCTGAAATTAGTTGTTTGAAAAGTTCTTTGACAACTCTAGACAAACAGATCTTAGCAACAGTGGAAACACACAGCAGTACTCATTTTGAAAAGAGAGTAAAACCGCATATTAAATGAAAAGTCATTCAGCATGCTATTTGAAAAATCAGGATAGTACTGATATTGCGCAGCTATAAGAATGGCTCCTTTATTCACTGCAATAGCTGAGGAGAAGCTGTAACACTTGGACAGCAAGGCTAAGTAATAGACAGTGCCTGCCATTTCCCCAATGCCTAATCAAAAGAAGACAGCTGTCTCTTTGTGGCTTTATTTGGTGTCTTTCATGCTGAAAGTTAGACAGCTGTGGGTAGCTGCTGATGCCGGCAAGCCTGGAGCAGGTGCCAACATGGGGACACCAAGATGATTAATCTGTCTGCCCAGTGCTCCCTCACCAGATGGGGAGAGAACCCATCCTGCATCCACCTCCCTCCTCCCACCTGTGGACACAAACCCAACTCTTGCCATATGGTGAGAACCTTTAATCACTTTTTTTTTTTTTTTTTTTTTTTTTTTTTTTTTTGCCAGCAGTCCCAGTTTACCGTTAACTGGGCAGTCTCAGCCTTAGATGGCATTACTGTTATGGTCACCGAGGTGCAGCTGGCCTTGCAAGGTTGTACTCCTCTAAATGCTCCCAGTGCTTCCCTCCAGTTATCTGCAGAATTTGGCTGTTTTCACATAGTTTCTCGGCTACCACCTGTGAAAGCCTGACGGTCCTCATGGTGCTATTTGTAAATGTGTCAGCTTCTTACACTGTTTTCTGCCCCATCCAGCAGTTCATAATGTCATATCCAGCAATTTTTCATGTCCTGTTCAGTTAGCTAAATCTCAGGCCCGGTGGCTCAGATGCCTGCAGCTCTAATACTTTTCAAATTCTGAAGAGCTAGGAAAAAAAGAAAGAAAAGATAGGAGATATTATGCCTAAGATAGAAAGAAAAATGCAGAAAAAGGAAGGAAACATACAAAAGACATAGGAATAAAGATGCTGGAGTTTGAGGAGAAGTAACCAGTGACTGAAGTCTTGATGTAACCTGTTTCTTACGTAATTCTTTTCTTTAAGCATGCCCAGTGGAATTACTTCTCTGCCTGAAGCGAAACATGTGAAACATATGTTTAATGATCTTGCTGAGCCCAAGTGGGAGGAGGAATGGAAAARGAGGAAAACATGTCTTAGAAATCCTGGGACATCTTAAAAGGCACTAGGTATCTGTGGATGACTGAGCTGATTGCCACAGACAATGATACGTTACTGCAAGATGACAAAGAAGTGTTTTTCTACAAAAAGTATATGTAGATGTGGTGTTTATGGTTAAATGCACTTAATGGCGGATTACATGTGAACTGTGATAGTGGTAAATACCTACATACCTAGCTATGCAGGAACAGATTGGCTAATACAAGACATTTTGAATTGTCTCTGAACAAAGACAAAAGAAATGAGGCTATTTCAGTGCTAGACTCATGCACGTGTGAGAAAACACAGACTACACAGCACCTCCTGAACTCCTTGGGCACCTGAAATTTGGATGCAATGCTGAAGACTAGAGACTATTGCTATATCTATATTAGTACTGCATACCATAGCTTGTTCTCAATTTTGTAAAATTATGTAGTTGTAATGGAAAGGAGTAAAAATAAAAAGTATTTGTTTTACACTGTTCTATTGGTTGCTCTCTTTCCTCTGTTAATTAAGTAATCTTCGTATGTCTACCCACTATTTCTTTTCTCTACATTCTTATCAGGCTTCTCTGAAAATTAATCATTTCTCCTTCCTCTTGCACTTCATTAGAAACACTTTCCCTTGCCTAACMTTGCCTTGTCTTTCTCAATACCTCACCTTTTTCTGTGCTCACTCTTTCTGCCCCATATGAGATTTCAAATGGCACTAGCCACCTGCATATGAGTCTCTGAATTGAGCCAGCTTTGATTAAAATGGTTGCTCAGACATGTATTTTACAGGTAGACATCTCAATTTAGGGGTTTAGTCAGCCAGCTGTACTCCAGAAAGAATCTTCTGATTCTTTTTTTGACATGCCAGTAAATATGTGTAAAGYGTTCATTTTAATTGCTCTAAGATGCTGTGTTGGTTCAAGACAATGTCTAATCTATCTACGTGTATTGATCTTTCCCACATTAAAGATGTACTTTCAGAAGAGGTGTAGTATTACAGGGGAGCTGTGTTGCTCAGATTGGTACTGAGCTAGTGTCCCCATTCATAGTTTCAGAGCTTCTTCAGCATATTTTACAAACTTCCAGGCTTACTTTCTGTCTTTTTCACATACTGTGTAAACGAAAGCAGCAGACAAAAGTCAGTTCCAGGTAAATCATATCCTAAGGGAGATGAGTTGAAATGTGTTTTAGATTTTGTGGTTTTACTAATCGGCTTTGTGTTTCTGTAGATGGAGTAGAAACACATTTGAATGAGTCTGGCAAAGAACAGATTTTTGATATAATGATTTGAGAGCCTGAAAGTGCTGATTATAGTGAMTGCAGCATGGATGAAGTCCTCAGCTGTGTGATGGTAATGTTTGTTGCATAGATAACAGACTTCCAGAATGATGTGATTGAACATCTATGGAAATATTGAATAGTATAGACACAAACACTGCTATAACCACAGCTGTTTTTTATTATACCTATTTACAAATCTGCCTAAACACTGGAGACAGAAAGAGAGAGAATGGGAGACAGAAAAAGCTTTCAGTGAAATACTGGGAGATGCAAGCTTTTATTGATTATTTTATGCAAGTTTTACTGAGTGCAGCTAATAGAGGCAGCGAACAGATGTAGTAGTTTGTGCAGCAGTTTGCATAGAAGTGCACAGAAGGCGCCTTCGTTTCCAGTCTTAATAGTGTAGTGTGCACTTCTTCAGACATGGTCATGACATACTGCAAAGTACATTCCCCTGTAGCTGTTGGAGTCACTGTATCAGCTGTGTCAGAAGATTTGCCCAGGCAGATCCTCTGTCAGCAGAYGCAGCTCTACAGGTCTCAGGCTGCAGGGMGTGCTTGGGGCCTCTCCAGATGGCCTGGACCGGCAGTCAGCTCTCCTGCAGGAGGTGTGCTGCTGCTGCTGAGTTGTGTTGTCAGGTGAAGGAGTTATGGGAGGAAGTCAGTAGGCTGTGTAGCATCRGCAAAAATGAGTAGGATCTAGACAGGGTATTCTCGGAGACTGTACARCTCCAGGAGTCCCAATCCCCCACAGCAGAGGARCTGCCAGAGGACTCTGTGCCAACTGAAATGGTACRTTGGTACATCACAACACTGTAGAAGAAGGCTGRAARCTGGTCACTTCTCATGGGAGAAGAAAGGCCTTTACTTCTCCTGAAGACTTGCAGTTGAGGAACAGGTTTAGTGCCCTCCAARCTGAGAAGAGCTGGGCATGGCTTCAAGGGAAGGAACCAGGCTGACAGACCCTGTGCCTTGCAGGAACATGCAGAAGTGGCAGAAGTGGTGGGTGATTGTCGTGTGTGTCCCCCTGCAGGGAAGGAGGCACCTGCTTGCTGACCTGACCTCTTGTCTAGAGAGGTTTGCTGCCTGCCAGGGGCTTGTACACAAGATGTCATCAAAAGACTGCCAAGGCTTGTCCATGTGTCAGATTTTCTTGTCAATCCTGCCAGTGAGGGGAAAGRTTAGGAAGAGGAGTAGATGGATTTTCCAAACTAACAAATGGCTGTGCCACTGGTGTTKGCAACAGGATTTTGGTTTCTATAACCATGTGACCCTGTTTGAAGATTGACAACTGATGGGAAGAGATAGGATTCACCTCACTAAGGGCTTTAAACTAGGAAAGATGGGGGAAGGGGAGAGTTCTAGAGACACAGCAGTCAGGATGCTTCCAGCTTGCATGAAGGCACATGGGAAGTGTGCACAGGACATCACTATGGAGGATCCTCTTACACCTCTCCTGGGAAACGTGTGTGCCTGATAACCTCTTTGAAATGCCTGTACACCAATGTATGCAGCATGGGGAACAAACASGAAGAACTAGAGATCTGTATGTGGTCGTAGGGCCCTGATCTCATTGCAATTATAGAAACATGGTGGGATAGCTCACATGACTGGAATGCTGCCATGGATGGATATGTGCTTTCTAGGAAAGACCAGGCCAGGAAGATGAGGTGGTGGAGTTGCTGTTTATGTGAGAGAACAGCTGGAATATATCCAGCTCTGCCTAGGGGGTGGATGAAGAGCAAGTCGAGAGCTTATGGGTAAGGATTAAAGGGCAGGCTAACATGGGGGACACTGTTGTGGGTGYTTTCTACAGGYCACTTGATCAGAAGAGGAAGTTGATGAGGCCTTCTACAGATAGCTGGAAGTAGCCTCACAATCACAGGCCCTGGTTCTCATGGAGAACTTCAACCACTCTGATATCTGCTGAAAAAGACAATATAGCTAGGCACAAACAGTCCAGGATGCACCTGCAGAGCATTGATGATAACTTCTTCATACAGGTGATGGAGGAGCCAATGAGGAGAGGTGTGTTGCTGGACCTTGTATTAACAAATAAGGGCTCATTGGAGACATGAAGGTTGGAGCAATCTTGGCTGCAGTGACAACAAGGTGGTAGAATTCAGGATCCTTTGGGGAGGAAGAAAGACAATAAGTAGGATCTCAACCCTGGACTTCAAGAGAGTGGACTTTGGCAAGAAGGACGACTCAGGAAACTACAGACCAGCCAGCCTCACCTCCATCATCCTGGATGTCATCTCTAAGCATGTGGAGGAAAAGGAGGTGATCAGGAGTAGTCAGCATGGATTCACCAAGGGGAAATCATGCTTAACCAATCTGATAGTCTTATATGATGGAATGACCATCTGGATAGGCGAAGAAGAGAGCAGTGGATATTGTCTACCTTGCTTTCAGCAAGGCTTTTGACACTGTCTCCCATAACATCCTCCTAGCAAGCTCAGGAAGTGTGGGTCAGATGAGTGTACAGTGAAGTGGRTTGAGAACTGGCTGAAAGGTAGAGCTCAGAGGGTTATGATCAATGGTGCAGAGTCTAGCTGGAGGCCTGTAGCTAGTGGTGTCGTACAGGGRTCRATACTGGGTCCCATCTTGTTCAGCTTCTTCATCAATGACCTGGATGAGGGGACGGAGTGCCTCCTCAGCAATTCTGCTGAKGATACCAAGCTGGGAGGAGTGGCTGATACACCWGAGGGCTGTRCTGCCATTCAGAGAGTCCTGGACAGGCTGGAGAGTTGGGCAGAGAGGAACCTCATGAGGTTCAGTAAAGGGCAAGTGCAGAGTCCTGCCCCTAGGGAGGAAGAAATAACCCCAGGCACCAGTACAAGCTGGGGACTGACCTGCTGGAAAGCAGGTCTGAAGAGAAGGGCCTGGGAGTSCTGGTGGACAGCAAGTTAACCATGAGCTGGTAATGTGCCCTTGTGGCCAGGAAGGCCAATGGTCTCCTGGGGTGCATGAGGAAGAGTGTTGCCAGCAGGTYRARGGAGGTRATCCTGYCCCTCTCCTCAGCCCTGGGGAGGCCACGTCTGGAGTSCTGTGTCCAATYCTRRGCTCTCCAGTACAAGAGAGACATGGAGCTACTGGAGAGAGTCCAGTAGAAGGCTCCAAATATGATTAAGGACTGGAGCATCTGCCCTATGAGGAAAGGCTGCAAGAGCTGGATCTGTTTAGCCTGGAGAGGAGAAGACTGAGAGGGGATCTTRTCAATGTCTAGAAATCTCTTAYGGGAGGGTGTCAAGAGCGTGGGGCCAGACTCTTCAGTGATGCCCAGAGACAGGACAAGAGAGAACATGCACAAGGTGAAACACAGGACATTCTATCYGAACATGAGGAAAAGCTTCTTTACTGTGAGAGTGACGGAGCACTGACACAGGTTGCCCAGAGAGGTTGTGGAGTCTCCTTCTCTGAAGATATTCAAAACTCGCCTGGGTGCGATCTTGTACAGTCAGCTGTAGCTGACCCTTCTTGAGCATGGGGGTTGGACTAGGTGATCCACAGAGGTCCCTTCCGACCTCAGCCGTTCTGTGATTCTGTGGTTCAGTGTGGTAGAGATGAACTAAGAGTATTGCTTCAGAGTCTTTTCATGACTTATCTCTACTTTATTTTGATTTATTCCTTTTATCCTTCTATTACATAAGAGTTGCTTTGTGAGCAAGAATTGCTGCATGCTGGCAGCTTTTTAAAGTTATTTTGTAGGTGCCCTGAATAATGCCGCTTGTCTGTGTGTCTAGTGTATACATTGATCTTACAGACTGTTTTCTACTAGGTGGGTTATAAAAGCTCAACTGTGACAGTTCAGAATGGCTAGCAATCAGACCATGCCCATAACGATCTCTGGAGTAACATTGGGGAAGGGATTAGAGAGCAGACAAATATTACTCACCTTTTAAAAACAATTAAATAATTCATTGTGTATACAAAAATATTATTAAAATAGGAATCCATCTCCACTTGCTTTTKAAACACTACAGCACAAGCACCAAAATTCTGCAATTATCTGATGGAGTCTCCATCCCAAGCTGTTACTGCTAGCTTTATTAATTTTTGTTAATGATGTACCTATATCCACTGCACATCTAGTTCATTCCTCCTGTTTCTTCTTTTGTGAAAAGTGCTTTATTGCAGTGAATGAACTGAAAAAAGAAGGGTTTCCCCTTCTGTTTATTATCTGTTTGCAGGGTTTGGATTAAAAGAATAAATYTGTTTCTCTAGCCACCTCAGCTAAAATGAGACCATCAGCTTCTCAAAGCACATGACAGACAGGCACGACCTGTAGAAATAAATCCAAGGCATTCACCCTCTTGACATGCTGCCAGAACCCTCATAACTTGCTCTCACACTGGCGTCTTTTTTGCCATTGATGTCATGTGCAAAACACGAGGATTTGTGCAGTGTTAATCCCTCTAATGAGGGCTTCTCCCAACCCCTATATAAACCCTCACTCAAAGCCGTGGTTCTTAGGCAGGCACCGCAGAGCCAAAGCTCCTGTGTTTTGAACCACATTCAAGGTAATTAGAGACGAGGATTAAGCAAACAACCCAATACCAGCATCCTCAGCAGCAAAAGGAATTATCCCAGTTGGCCGGGGCATGAAGTGGCTGCGAGTCCAGGCAGTCAGGTTGTCTCACTGAGGAAATCTTCACTCTCCACTCCCTGAAGTGCTATAGACAGGGAGAGCCTGCACTCAGCAGCAATGGGCTTTCAGGGGTGGCTCTTTGGGGCTTTGCTGGGCTATTTCAGCTTCTGTTGTCCTGCTGGAGTGGAGGCGCAGTTCCCCCGTGCCTGTATGACAGTGGAGGCCCTTCAGTTGAAGCGATGCTGCCCAGTGTTGGGGTTAGAGCCAGGCAATGAGTGTGGGATCCTGCAGGGCAAGGGGCAGTGTCAGGTGGTGCATGTGGATGCTCAGCCTTGGAGTGGCCCCTATACTCTTCGAAATGTGGACGACCGGGAACGATGGCCCCTCAAGTTCTTCAATCAAAGCTGTCAATGCACAGGTGAGAGGGGATGCTGGTGGYGAGGGGATGGACAGATCTGCTCCAGGCAGGCCCAAAGGCTGGAAAGGTCCCTRATGGGGGAAGGCATCAAGAAGGCTCTGAATATTATCAGTTTCCTAAGAAGTCAAACAAGTTTATGACCAAGCCATGATATTCTCTGAGCAGGAATCAACTTTCAGGGTCAACAGGGTTAAAAGAGCATGTTCTCTCATGTAACCTTTTGAGTTGTCATTCTCTTCCCCTAGAGTTCTCCTTGTAGCCCCTGCAACACCTTTTTTTCCAGAGGATTTTACATATTCAGTGCTATGTTCAGATTTGATTCTTCTGTGGCTGCGAAACCTGACACTGTGAATCTGGATCAGTTTATGCTGATCATGTTTGTTCCTGCTGGAGCAGTACTTTGCAGAACAGTATATCCYGGTACAGAAAATGTGTTGATGTCCAGCTGGGGTGTCTTCCAGGGTTGTCAACTGAGGCTCCATCTCACTTTAATCCCAAACAGGTCYGCATTACCGTGAGAAGGGCAATACTGCCCTTTTCCTTCCCATCTCCAGCTGCTCAGTCCCACTCTTGCCTTTTCTGTGTATTGGTGTGGTGGGAAGCAAATTGGATCAGGGAATTGATTTGCCTGAAGGCTAACCTGGTCAGAAGGACCAGATTTTAGTGAGACCAGTTCACTGGTGCTGGCACGAGGGAGGGAATAGAAAGGCGGGTCAGGGCAGGGTAAGGAGGCAGGACCTTCATTTAAAGAGGGTTAAAATAACCCTGGAACCAGTGCCCTAAGTGCTTTGTAGGGCTGCTGAGGGACAATATTGGGAATACCAGGTGGAAGGTGTGACTGTAGCACGAAAGTCACCTGCTGAACAGATTTCAAATGCAGCCTGGGGTGTCTTTTTGGAAACAAAGTTGTTTGGATTTTCTAACATGGGAAAAATAGTGCACTTATTTTCAGTGTGATTGTTAGAAGTAGCTTACCTATTTCGTCTAACATCTACCTTGCCTCTCATTATCACAAAACCCAAATCAGTCTGATGAAGACACACAACAGAAAATTTCAGGCCATGTAGTTAAGTTTTGCAATGTTGGTATCAACTGAAAGCAGAGAGGTAGTGGCAGATGGTCTAAACAGATAGACAGTATTATTGAGGCTCATCTGAAATAGTAATAGATTTTAGAGTATAAAAATGTTTCTATCTCTTTCTTTGACTAGGTTGTTTGACAGCTCTGTATATTTTCCAGACATTTATTGAAAATAATAAATAAAGTTATTATTTTATTTTAAGCATTCTTAAATACCTCCAAAATTAAATGTAAGTATCACATATGGCACAGACCCTGAGTCAGAAGAGCACTACAGCATATGGGTATACCCTAACATTTCTGCCATCTGAATTATTAGGGGACCAGAACCCAAGAGTAAATCGGGGAGCACTGTTGTCACACCCATACAGAGACATTAATTTAAATTGCTTGTCCAACTAGAGGTAAGCACCAGAATTTGCAGGACCAGATCTTAAGTTAAGTGTCTGGAATATAGTGTAGTTTTATWCTCATTTTCTTCTTTTGGGCTGTCCATTTTCCTCAGTTCTTTAAATGTGGTTTCTCCACATTTCATYTCTGTTGTTTATATTTTGCTTGTTGTATTCCTCCTCCTCCTTTGCTCAGCACCCAGACCTGGATGGATACGATTTACAAGAACTGTTTCTTTAGTGAAAGACTATCACAGATGGCCAAATTTTCAGAGGTCCTTTTATCTAGAGCTCGAATTGAGTCATTTACTGAAAGATCTTTAGAGTCTTTGTTCTCTAAGCATAGCAGTGAGTATTGTGGAGCAGTGAGTATTACAGAGCAATGTGGCTGTAGAATATATTAAATTATAAACATTTCAAATTCAGCCCTCAGTACAGCCTAAAACTAGGTCCAAAAGCAGAGCCCAGTGACCCTTACAGCAGAAAACTATCCATTTGGCTCTCATGGCAAAAATCCTGATACCACTGTTGTGATACTGCTGTGTGCTGATGATTCAAATCTAATGTAACTCCTGTGTTAATGCAGGGAACCAGAAGAACCCTGAAAAAAAGTCCTTTATCTACCATTTGATAAATGATAGCTGTTTGATAAATAGCTGTTCTCCAAGAAAGGAAGAGGCAAGACAGTTTTCATGTTGCTACAAAAAAAAAAAAAAAAAAAACAAGACAGAAGAGGGTGAGGGTTAGAGGGGTTTATTTTTACTGAAGAAAGTAGTAACACTGTCAATACTGAGTTGACAGGTTTACTGATTTGTGTTACCCCCAGTGTCAGAAGACCAACCACATGCTATAAATTTGCCCAGAGGTAGAAAAATGTGTCTACAAGCTCAGACAATCACTGGGGTTGAGAAGGAATCAAAGTGCTGTGTGCCAACTACCACAGCATACCACTGAAGTGTATGAACACATAAGCAGCTTCATGTTATAAGAAGTGTCATTTTCTCAAGGTCATGTCCATGGACTGACTGAAGGAGAGAACTGGTATGGCCAGAGAGCCTATAGAAACAGCCTGATTCATACAAATTTACTGGGAAAGAGCACCATTAAAGGTGATGAGGAGAGATGTAGAAGAGAGATCTTGACGGGTGTGATATCATCTCCAGACAAATGAGTTAGTGAGGAAGAAATCTCAGATGATCCCTTCCCTTCCCTTCCCTTCCCTTCCCTTCCCTTCCCTTTTTCTCTCTCTTCTTTCTCGCTCTCTTTTTTTCTTTTTTTTTACCAGTATCAGTGCAATGATCATTCCGATCATTCCTAGAAGCAACGGAACAAGCTGTGTCTACACACAGAGAGGATCTAAACCCGAGCTGTAACGTTATCTCCCATCTGTGTGACAGGGTGACCTTCTGCACTGTATTCTCTAGGAACTGCAAGAAGTGAGAAAACCTAGGTAGTCCCTAGCATRGCCTCAGAGAAGTAGTGCACTGAATTGCTATGTTAGTCATTTAGGGCAGAAAAATGCTGAGACATGAATCCTTCATTGTTTCTGTGGTCCTAACGTTCATAAGGGTTTCCTCTTGCTGTAAATGTCAGCTGAGCACTATTTCCTGATAATGTATGATTGCTTTTCCTGATCCCCTGGTGCCACTGAGCTATGCCGTCACCAGAGTAGCAGACACTGAAGTTAAGTTGTAAGAGACTGGGACATTTCACAGTGCTACTGTGTGGAAATTCAACAAGGTAGTAAATGAATTTTCTGAAAATAGCCATGCATCATTGCTAGACCAATGGGCTGGTAGAACACTTTAAAAAGATGAAATAACTGCTGAAAAAATGCCTTAGCTAAAACATAAAAACCGGGAGCCTTTTGCAAGCCTTCTGCTTTGCAATCTGGGAAATATTATAGGCCTCTATTAGCTTATTCCCATTCAGGCTGCTCTATAGCAACAGTCTTGTAATATATGGAAAGAAAATGACAAAAAGTAACTTTCATCTCACAAAGTGTTTTTGTGTGTGTTTTTGACAATAGAACATTGTCAAGTAGACCAGAGGATATTAAAAAATGTGCAACACAATTAGCAGAAGTAATGCAGTGTGATATACCACTTTACCAAAAGATTGGGTCCTCCTGATTGCCAATCTCTTCCTTGACTCCAGTTCTCTTCCTTGCTCAGTCAAAGCTCATGTCCCACTGAAAAATATCTAGAGGAGTGGTGGAAAGAATAGACCTCTTTGGTTACTTGATAAATTAGACTACTAAGGGAGAAAACCCCACAGAATTTTAGCTGGATATGACTAGCACCTGCACAAGGAAAGCAGGCATATATTCACAGGTTCATCTCACTCCAGAGGCCATGCTAGTGGAGAAAAGCCTGTTTCCTAAGATTACTCCCATTTCAGGCCTTTGCAATTTTCTTTTCATAGCCTGAGGAGACAAAGTATACCTAAGTTATGGATGTTGTCTAATAAAATGATCTCAGAAGAAAAGAATTGAGAAGATCCCTCATTGAGAGGGAAATAGGTGTCATTAGAGCCTCCAAAAGTGACTTGTAGAGTTGTATTGCTRTGGTACTAAGACTAGACAGACAAAACCTGGTCCTGCATTAATTCTCGRTCTGTTAGTGCTATGTTTCAGCGTGATGCTTATCCAATACTACAAGTAAATGGGTTATTAGAATTACTGTAAGGGTGATCTCCAATCTCACAAAAGGTTATTGACAGAATATTTCCATGGTTAACTCTTGCTTTGCCACTCCTCTTCTAAAAAAAACTGAATTGCACCTTTGAGTGAGAAGGGAAATAAGTTTCTTTCCAGAAGTTCATGAATCATGTACTGAAAATGCTTGTACTATATATGTGGCCTAGTTAGGTGATGTTGTAAGATATTCCTGAAGATTTGTCATTTGGTCAGTACAGACTGGAGTATGTGACAGACTAATAGCCAGGCTGAATTATCAAGAACGAGTAGGAATATAGACAGTGAAGTACACGCACATTCAAATCAGTGATGCTTTTCCCCGAGGACTTGCAGGATGTAAGGATAAAATCAGCCTGCCACGCTGCTTTCCTCCATCTTAATTCCTGCCCTCACCATCACAACATATCCATGCACTCCTACTTCCTTTCATAAAACTATAAACTATTTGCTTTTTCTGGAATAAGACATCACCTCCCTAAATCAGTGTAGAACTCTAGCTTGTCTTCAATCGCAGCCCAGCCCAGCCACTCCTGCCTGCATCATGTTGAAATATAAACTGTATGCCTGGCAACCATCAGGCAACCGCATGCCATCAGGCTTTGAAAAACCTAGGTAAAGTCTTCATCCATGTAGTTCATAAACCTATTACTGCTCCTAAGCTTCATGAGAGCATGTAAATCTATCAATCTTATAGCCTCACAAGCTCTTCAAACCTGAAGTTAAGAGTTCTCATATCCCCTTGACAGGTCTCACAGGAGTTTGTCACAAATGCTCACAGCTCAGCAGCCCTTATCCTGGAGCTAGCTGTAAGCTATATAACCCATATGGCAACACTCCTTGTAAGCTTGGAGATCTTTGAAATTGTTGATAAGCTGTAGCTCTGTAGCCCCTGACAATCTGAAATCTTATTTTAGTGTTAACACTTCTATACTCAACACTGCAGCCTAAGTGAAATCGATGAATTCTTTGTAAGCCACTTCCCCATCTGCACATTAGCCTGTCCTGGGACTGGCAGCACTGAAATGTGTGGAGAAAAGTGAGATTTTGTGGCTTTTTTGAAGGCAATTGGCATAGTCATTGTGGAATGAGTCTGTGCATGTGGGAGGGGTGTGGAATTAGAAAGTCTCAGTGCAGCTTTTGCAGAACTAAGTGGAGATCCCAGAGGAGCCCTGGCTGTCTCCTTTCTCCCTTCTCCCTGTCATGTCCACTCTCCTACAGACCTTGTACACCAGCAGCCTGTGTGTGTTCAGGCAGGAGGTAGATGTGCATTGCTAGAACAGTTGTTCTTCATCTCCTCCAGCAAAACTGAAGAAAGCTTACTACACTCCAGCAGGGTCTTTCTGCTATTTTTGTCAGTCTGCCACTGTAGGCAAGAGGCCATGGTGTCTGTGCTTAAAGCAAGCTCTGTATTCCTGGACTCTTCCACCACATTAGAGTTAATAGCCTAGAGTAGACCTGATTACTTGCTTCAGAAAAAATGCCATCAGGGAATGATGGTACTGTACTGTTTCTCAGGCTGTTATTTCAGCACTGTTTAAGAATGTTTAAAGTGTGACCAGCAGCACCCCTGGTGCCTGTACCAGATTTTGTTGGGTCCCAGAAATACTGTTAACAGACTAATTTTTCACAGGTTTTTGTCCTTAAGTGCACTGTTTTGTTTTGTTTGGGGATTTTTTTACTGCTTTTAAAGATCCACGTGAGCAGAGCAATTTTGGGGTTTGATCCTGGAAGTCTGGGAGTACTTGAGAGCTGATCAAGCAAAGCACTTAATCACATACTTAACTTGAAGTCTTAACCCTCTGTTCTGTGAGAGTCCTCACACATCTGAAGGCTTTGCAGTGTTCTCAGTACCTCGAGGCATCAAGCCTAGTATCTAGTGCTTTACCTCCCCAACGAGCTGAGTGTGATTCTTGGCCCTGCTGAGGTTCTGGGAAGTGAGCCATCCTTTGAGTTAAGCAATTGCAAAGCTGCCAGTCTACTCAGCTGCTGTCCTTCCAGTAACTGAAATCTCTGKGAAGAAAAAGAACACTTATTCTTAATTCTTCTGCATTTCAATGTTAGTTTTCCTTGATTCATAATTTCATGGATGCTTTCTTCCTCTTAATTCAGGGAACTTTGCTGGCTATAACTGCGGTGACTGCAAGTTTGGCTGGACTGGCGCTGACTGCAATGAGAGGAAGCCACCAGTTGTCAGGAAGAACATCCATTCCTTGACTGCAGAAGAGAGAGAACAGTTCTTTGATGCATTACACCGTGCAAAGACTACCATTCATCCAGACTATGTAATTGCAACTCAACACTGGTTGAGTCTACTTGGTCCCACTGGAAATGAACCACAAATAGCAAACTGTAGTATCTATAACTACTTTGTTTGGCTTCATTACTACTCAGTCAGAGACACACTATTAGGTTAGTGCTTTTCTTATGCAAAGGGTTCTTCATGTAAAGAAAAAGGTGAACAGTATAAATGTTGAACAAATCTAAGCATGCTTAACTGGGCTATGTCACCTTAACAACCAGTGAGGCCCAATAGGAGCAGATCTATAGAGTAAAACAGTTGGTGCTGAGGACCTTGTGGCCATATGCAGTTCAGGGAGCTGTGCTTCAGACCTGCTGTAATCTGGTCCCAAGGACTGAAAGCCTATTGGTGGCATCTTCCTGGGTGCATCTTCCATCTGACAGGAAAGCAGTTCACTTTGCCCTTGAGTCTCCATTTGTGGCTTTCAGCAAGTCACTAAGGAAGGGATTCACCTGGCCAGCCACAAGCAGCTTTTAAAACCTAATCAAGTGAGAGATTTGGGCATCTGACCCCCATGCTTCCTCTTCTAGATCAGGGCACTTAGTTGTCATTGCTCTTCTGGAGTGAAGTATCTATGCCAGCCCCATCTCACAGAGCTCAGCTCTCAARGAAGAAGGCAGTAGTATGCCTTTTTTATCCAGCAGTCCTACATCCAAGCTGTGGGGCTTGGCATTCAAGTCTCTGCATCTGAGTGAGAGGAACAGTCAGCCAGTAGAGCAGCCCATATTTAACTCAATTTTTCTAGAGAGCATCTATGACCCTAGGATGGGTTTACTTCAGTCTCTCCTGAAACAATCCCACTTTGCTGGGATTAGTGAAACAGTTGAAGGGCTTAGCAAAAACAAAGATCCTTCAAGGGCTAAGATGGTCTTGTGGAAAGAGGCCACTTCCAGTGCCACTACAGTGATAAGTAAATCCATATGTGGCTTGAACCATCTACTCTTTCATTGCCTCAGTATTTTCTGTAGCGTGGAGTTATTCCATTACGTTGCTCTTCTCCAAATTATGTTGTAAATGCAGGAGAGGTTGTCAGCTGATCATCCATCAAAATTATGATGAGAATGTGTAAGGTTAGTTACATCATGGAAAATCAAAGCAGATTTTCTATGTGATATTTTGGTGAGACCTTTATTATAAAAATGCTAGATGTCTGAAATGGTTTTTGTTAAAATGAAAACATGAATGGTAGCTAACTTGAATTTGCAGAGAGCAATATATTTGAGTTCTCATATCTTTGAACGCTCCCCTCCCCTCCCC